>NC_045434.1:56293495-56473662 GCF_002776525.5 Piliocolobus tephrosceles | reverse complement strand
AAAAGGATTATTAGGAAAAAAAAAGACACAACTAAAAGAGCGGACAGAAAGGAGGGAAAAAAAAACAAAAAATTGTTGTTCTTAGAGGAGGGGGGGGGGTTATAAAAAAAAAAAAAAAAAAAAAAAAAAAAAAAAAAAAAGATGAGGTTTCATACCCAGAGATGTGAGCTGTCTGGGTCTCTGATTTCAAAGACCCTCAATAATAGTGCGGTCTACTGGAACTTTCTGTGAGGACAGACACATTCTATATTTGCACTGTCCAATGCAGAAGGCACTAGTCAGCTATTGTGTGACTAGGGTGGCTACTGAGCACTTAAAATATTGCTAGGCTAACTGAGAAACTAAATTTTCAGTTTTATAATTTTAATTAACTTACCTTTAAATATCCACATGTGGCTAATGGGTATCACATTGAACAATGAAGCTTATAGAAATTCTATTCTTATTATAGGAATAACTTGTGAGGGATCAATATAACTACCTATTGATGGTCTGTCCCATCAATCGACTTTCTACCGTAAATTTGAAAATGTTACATGCGAAAAAGGTATTTGGATGGTATATAAAACAAGAAAAAACATTTGGAAGATTTTTTTTCCGAAGGAAAAATAGGAGGAAGTCCTATTAATACATATAGAGTGCCTTGAATTAGAGAAAGAATTCAGGTCATATTACTTTGTCCCATGAAACTATGGGTGTTTACATTTTTAAGAGTAGTTAATGCCTTCTAAGGATTATTTTGTACTGTATCACTGATTTTTGTACCTCCATCTTGTCCTACCTTTTTTAAGACCTCAAATAAGTATTTTCAGGCTAAATTAAGTTATTGTTAACCACCTAGGAAAAATGGAGAAGATTTGTGATATGCTAAAAAAAAGTTTAGAATGTGTCACCCAAGGGGAAAAGGTCCTCCTTGTCATTGCATTCTTTTTAAAAATCATTTTTTCAAATATTAGGTTGATGCGTAAGTAATTGTGGGTTTTGCCACTGAAAGTAACAGCAAAAAAATATGTTATTGAAGTAAAATAATTTCAATAACGTATTTGAATAGAATTGAATAATATTTTCAATCACTTTCATGCATTATCTCATTTACTGTATTAGCCCTATGGGTAAGTAGAGTGGGTGTTACTATTTCTGCTTTACCGATGTGGCTGTTGTGCCTTCAGAGAAGTTAAGCGACTTGCTCTTGGTTACTGAGGATTTGAACCCAAACATTTTTGTTCGTTGTCTTTTCTTTCTCGCCATATGCAAGTTATACTAGTTAATGAGGCCACTTGATTTTTAAAATCGATAACCAGTTCTTTCGGTATCTATAAAACATCATGACTTCAATCTTGTGTGGCCTCATCCTTATAATTTTTGTGCTTCAAATGGGAGAAAGCTTCGATTCATGTCAGTTGTTTAAAATTAATGGTACACTCATATTTTATTTAATAAATATTAATGGTTGGATTTGGCAGAGGGCAGTGGGCTATTTTAAACCTTTACTGTAAAGAGGATCATTAGCACATCCCCAAATTTGATTTCTAGAGTGCTTATCTATCAATATTTCTTAGACACTTCAGTTGGTTCTAATTATGCCTCCTAGTTCACCCTGCAGAACCCCTTTCAGGCAGAGCCGCTTCAGCTAAGTGTATTCCAGAGTGCACTTATTTAGCAATTTTGTCCTTCAGCACAGGTTTGTTCCATCTTTGAGATATAACTTGATTGTTGTTGTTTTTTCTGTCAGCACATGATACAATAGAAATCCTAAATCAATAACACTTTTTATTCCGACACAATTGATGCACAACAGCCTTCTTCACATCGAGGTTTAATGTGTGGTAAATTAATTATCTGGAATGAATACAGGGTCAATGGACCTTGGTATGACCGGGATGTGATGTTAGAGTGTTCCATTTCCTCCTCCACTTCACAGCGTGCTTACTGTTTTTTGTGCACGTCGGTTGTGTCATCTTCTGCAATAAACTCCCTAAGAGCAGTTAATGCCCTCTAGGGGGATTGATTGATAGAAAAAAAATTGCTTTATCATAAATTTGTTAAACATTTTCTGCCTCCAGGCAAAAAATGGGGATACTTTTACTTGTAATACATTCAGCGACACTATTCTTTAAAGGGAAACTTAATTGAAATTTGGAATTGCCAAAGTGAATAATGCATTTTCTCTTAATTCAGAGTATCTAAAATAACTTGTGCAAATACATGTAGGTTTTATTATCTACTACTTCCTTTTGGAAATGAGAACAATGGTTTATTTTCTAGAATTCAGTTCAAAAAAGAGAACTCTATCTGTCCCATAATCTAAATGTAGATATGATGCCAGTCCCATTTCCAGTGATAGAAAATCAGGTAGGGTAAAGTGGATTTTCCATCAGAAGCAGAGCAATTAAAAAGCAGAAATTCACTAAGTTTTAAAGTACTCAATTTTCTATTTTCTTTAAAATAAGAATAGGAGAGGCAAACTCCATTATAGTTTTGAGGGTAGCTCTGCTATTAGTAGCTATAGAAACAAGGTAACTAGGTAGTGACTAAGAGAGAAAGAGGGACAGAGGGAGGGAGAGAGAAATAGAATATGAATAGAGAAAAGAGAACCCACAAACCTAACTGTAACAGTTAAATGCTCATATGATTTAGGGACTGGTGAATTGGCCAGCATCTTTGTCAGTTCGTCAGTACGAACACTTTCTTGTTAATGCCTTCTCTGGGATTTAGGCATAGAATATAGCACCCAAACAAAATGAATACAATCGCATTCAAAGTAGAGGTAGTGAAGAAAAGAGATACAAATACACAAGCACCAAATTGCAGCAAGCATACTGGGGTCAGCTTCATAATCTTTTTTTTTTTTTTTTCAGGGGCCCTTTCCCTGTTGTCACGTTTAGGGATGGAGAGTGGAACCAAATACCAAATCTACTTTACTTCCCTTGGCAACAAGGTCAACACCACTTGCAAATCCAACCTTCTCTCATTGCAACTATGTCAAAGGTGGGGAGCTCAGTGGGACACTGAAATCATATAAGACAGAGCACATTTTCCAAACTCCAGCTTGCCACATGCCCGGTGGAAATGCCTCTGTTCCTAGTTTAAGTTCCCCAGGAATATTTTCAGCTTAGACTTTATCCCCACATCTGTTCTGGATCATCAGAGTGTATTATATTGTTGCTTGATCTTTAGAAACAAATACCCTAACAACCAAGCTGGATGCACCATGTGGGACAGGATTTTGAGTCAACAGAGTGTGTTTTCTTGCTAGTCAAGAGCCTTAGATGACTGAGCAGGTATAAAATATAGCCTTTGTGCTTCTGTTTCTAAGATATAAGTGATGAGATGCACCAACAGATGATTGGTAAAACCTAAGCTTTCATAAAAGGAAGCCATACATTTTCAATACATCATCGTCTTGGGCTACTTAACAGAGTAACAAAGAGGTCAGTGTGTACTAAATGACAACCAATGTACAGAAGCAACCAAATAATTTCAGCTTGAAATTATATATAGTAAGAGGCAGTATCATGTAATAATGATCAATAGCTGGGGTTGACACATTAGGGCCAGGAGCCAAATCCAGGTAACCACCTACCTGTTTTTGTAAATGAAGTTTTATGGACATAGCCACGCTCATTCACTGCCGTATTGTCTGTCTACTTTCTCACTGCCATGGCAGAATTGAATGGCTGTGATCTGCAGGCTGTGTGACCTGCAAAGCTAAAAGTATTTATGATCTAGCCCTTTAACGAAAAAGTCACAGTATCTGTATTTGAATTCTGGCTTCAGCATTTACAGGCTATGGTATCTGGGCCATATTCATTATGCCTCAGTTTCCTAATCTATTAAATAGGTACACTAATAGCATTTGTTTTAGATTACAGTGAAGATTACATGAGATAATGTATACGATCTTAGGAGTCTAGCTGGCATGAAGTATCAGTCCTCTTCTGCTGATCCCATACTCTGTGACTTCCCAGAAAGGGTTCTAGATCCCTAGTAAAATCATGTTTGCTTTCTATTATGCAGAAGACAACTTTATTTTTTTCTAAGAATATTATTTGTAGGTACTGATAAAAGAAAAACTTCAGCTGAATTAAATGTAAAGGAGTTTTATTGAGCAATGAACAATTTGCACATCGGGCAGCCCCCCCAGAATCACAGCAGATTCCCAGAGACTGCAGCATAGCCACTAGGTGGAAGAAGATTTATAGACAAAAAGGGGAAATTGGAAGTGAGGTACAGAACAGCTGGATTGGTTACAGTTCGGGTTTTGCCTTATTTGAACACAGTTTGAACACTCAGCAGTGTAGGAGTGGTTGAAGTATGGCCGCTGGGATTGGTTGGCCAACACTCAGCTATTGTTACAGGTGCGTACTACTATGTTAGATTTTCAATTTTGTCTGCCTATTAAGCTAGGTTATGGTTCGTCCACAGAGTCCTTCTCAGGCCATATTTAGTTTGCTTTAACAGTACCAAGACTCTAATTTCTTAAACATATACATGTAACCAACCTGCTCTTATTAGCCTGAAGAGGCTACAAGAACATCAGTCCCATGAGGTTTTCACTTATTATTTTAAATCCTAGCATTCCTCAGATTTGGGCATCAAATTTGCTTAACAAGAAATTTACTCATTTGTTCTCAAAATGCCTTGGTAAGAGTGGCAGGAGCAGGTCTCAATCATTCTACCTGGCAGAGGTACAGGATGAGGCAGGCAAAAGAAATGTGGCAAATGGACTACTCACACTGCGAAAGCCAAGCCCAAGTCTTTGAACTCTTAACTTTGTGTTCTTTCAAACAGAGTAAGAGTCAGTATCCTACCACAATGGAGACCAAGGAATCACGGAGAATAATGTTCAATGCCCCTGGCCAGTTGCACTAGAAAATATTGCCTGGTTGATAAAGTACATCTCCCGTGATTTGACTCCCCTTCCTCTTCCTGGTGCCTCCTCTCATTGCTGCCCTGAGCTGTTCACAGTCCCTTAAGCATTACATCCATCAGATCTGGCTGCCTTTAAAGTGACTCACGTTCCAAACGATCTTTCCTCCCATCACTCCACCAGTCCCATAGCAAAACTCCTCTCAGTTTCCGACCCATCCATATCAAGCCAGAAATTGAGCTGATCCAAGTAACTCCTCCTCAAGGAATATTTGTTTTTTACAAGGAGAATGTTTAATGCAAATGAAACTCAAATCAGAGAGGTGTTTCCTAGCAAAGGGACCTTCTTTGTGCCTCTTCCTTTCTCTCTAGTTAAACTCCTTTTCCCCAAGGCCAGTACTCAGCAATTTATCACTCTTCTGAAAGATTGCCAAATCTTGCACAAGACCAGACTGCATTACAGTGTACTATCTCATTTAAGAATATATCCAAAGCCATCATGTGTATGGTCCACTCTCCCTATGAATTGATCAAATGAGGTGATACATTCGCTTTAAAGAGTCCTCCCTCAAACCCCCAAAAGGCACAGAACTGTACCTAATATGTCTTAAACACATCAGTGTGGCAACTGAATAATATCACATAAAGGGCACAAAGCAATCAAGTCTGTACTGGACTTCCTTTCTATTGCCCTGTAGGTTTGGAAATTCCTTGTTTGATGATGAAGTTAGAGTATGATTTCTACTGGGAATCTAGAATTTGTGCCCCTTAGGGAATTTTCAAACATATTGCAATCCAGCCTATCCTAAAAATTTAAACCTCTATCAAGACACTTTTAAGTAATTTCAACTTGTCTTGAAATAAAGGGACTCCATATACTACTTTTCATAAATTAGCCTGGATGGTGCTAGATACATTATTGATCTAACCTGATTTTAATAACATCAATGAATACTTGTTAATTGTATTTGAATCCTGAGTTTACAGAGCTCTTTTCTTTCCTAGAGTCTTATTTTCTCAAAAGGTCATTGTGTTTTACATAAAACACCACTGTGAGAAAGCTAGAAGTCAGCATCCATTATTGTCAGCATTTTAAAGGAGAGGCTTGGTCCTGAGTGACTGACTTATCCAAGGTCAATCATTTTTCAGATACAGACATGGGATGACAACACCGGCCGCTTCCAGCTCCAACCAGTTCTTCACTGTAGGACAGGCTACTTCAATGTTGTGTGATCTGGGAGTGCTTCTGCAGCACTGCGCTGTCAGTTCACACATGGATCACTTTTAAATAACTCATTTAGTTCGATAACTAAGCCTTATGGATGTGGTTACAGATGAACCAGTTTTACACTGAATGCATCCTTATAGTGAGAGGAAAGGGTCATGGCTCCAAAGGAAGGCCTCCTCATCCTCAATTACCAATTCTGAGCAAGTTTCTGACAAACTTGCTTCCGTGTGGAGGGCATTTTTTCTTCACCCGATACATACAACACAGGATAATAGCACCAATGCGAGAGAAGAACACAGAATGCCTGAATTGAGACTCTCTTTGGCATTATGATTGGGCATGAATTACTTGGGCAAGAAGGTGAACATCTTTGATTTTTAAAGACTGGATTAGAAAGGCAGTGTTCTTCAAAAGAGCAACCAGTGCTTGGGAAGGACCCTAGCAGGAATGGGTGAGAATAAAGCAACAGTCTAAGATGGTAGGAGTTCTTCTCTGCCTGTTACCTATACCACCTACTAAGAACTTTTATTTCAAAATGCATTGGTTTTACCTTTGAGAAAAGAACACAATTCCTTCAACATTACTCTCTATCTTATACCCCACCTTGTGCCATCTTGAAATGATGCTGAGAAGCAGGGTCCATTTGGTCACCATGTGGCTGCTTGTTGGTTTGCGTGAGTCTGGCATCCCCACCCGGAGTGAGCAGAGTTTAATAGCTGAAATAGATATTTCCCAGTTTGAACCCACTGAAACCTAACTTTTCCTGGGTATGCTTGGCTTAAGTTGGCAACTACGTAAAATGCAAAATGCAAATAAAAATGTGTTAAAATGGCCTAGAGAGGAAAAAAGAGCTTTTATGGATGGTTCAAATAAGTTTTTTCTATATATTTAATTTTTTCATTATGTGTTAATGTTGTCCTTACATTTAAATGCTTTCTTGATGATGAAATTTATTGTGATATATTATGTCACAAGCATGCTTCAAATAAAGAAAACATGCAATAAAAGAATAAAAGAAGGATTTACTTTGAGACAGAAACCAATGGGCAGACTGGTTGCATGGTGTGGTTATCAGGAATGACAGGAGATGAGAAGGTGGGTTCTGAGATGATGTAAAAGGAAGAAGAAAATTACTGAAGTTTTGTGAAGAATAGCAACTGGTTCTAAGGAGGAGTGTGTTTGTGAAACATAAATGATAGTTTGGCTACTGTTCTCATGATTTTGAACGCAGTTGTTGGTTTATTTTCCTTACACTAACTCTGAATGTGATGGTGATTCGGGCCAATGCATCAGTAGCAAGCGAAATAGGAGCAAGAAGGCAGAAATTCTGAGTGCATACATGGGATGGCCAATGCCTAATAATTGAAAGATTGTGACCTGAACAAAAACCCTTGGGAGCTTTGGAAATACACATTAGAAGTAAATTTTTTAAAAAGAGAAAGAGAAGAACACTATAATGTTTGAGAAATGTTTTCTCAAAATTTAAAAACTAAATCTTCCCCTTATTCTGCTGTTCTCTCTCTCTTTTTATTATTCCTGTTTTGCAGGTGAGAAAACTGAAAATCTGCGGGCAAAGTAGCTTAACTAAGGTCACAGAGCTGCCCGGTGGTGGAGCAGGCATTCAGGAGGGAATCTGTTTCTGAAACCTCTGATTTTTAAAAACTGAAATAGAAAGGCAGTTTTCTTCAAAAGCACAATCAATGCTTGGGAAGGACCCCAGCAGGAATGGTGAGAAGGCAGTAGTCTAAGATGGTGGGAGCTCTTCTCTATCCGTAGAAGAGAAGAGCTCTTCTCTTCTATGTAGGTATCTTCGTAGATACCCACAGCATCTATGAAGAACTTTTATTTCAAAATGCATTGGTTATACCTTTAGGATAGGAGCACAAAGTACTCTTTTCATAATACCCTCTTGAGGGCAGGGAGATAGGATTTGAGGGGAGAGGACAGGCACATAACACATACAAGATATGTTATGGGGCAAGATGGAGGGGAAATTAGCCAATTCTAGAGACCATGAGGCTGTGGGCTTCCCAAGGGCAGAGGCTTAAAATGTCTTGGAACTTTTCCAAATTCCCCCAACCCTTGCAAATAAAGCAGTTATTTACAAATGCAGTAGAAATTCATATAGCAGAACATATTAACTATTTAGGAGAAAATTAATTTCAAGAGAATCTGTTATAATAGCAATTATTTGTCTAATATAAAAATTAGAGTTTCCTATTATTCTGCTCTTTTCTAAGGAGTCTTAACATTAGGCTAAAGATAGATTTGAAAAATACAAACGAATGCACTGCTTATCCAGTACTTTTCTCACTGAAATATACAATATGTTTTTTTCTCTATTTATCCTGCCTTCTCCCCCTTTTTTCTGTTTTACATGATTACTTAAGTGGAATTAAGACATTATACAATACTTCATACTCCCTTTCCTCTCTCTTCCCCTTCTTTAACTGCTTAGTATTGCAAGATGCAGTATTATTAAATATATCAAAGTAATTCCTTTAGGAACTTTATATTATTAATTTACATCACAGAAAATATAGAGTGTAATATACTCATGCCTTAAAATAACTCATCTATACTTTATGTTACATGAAGAGAAAAAAAATCAATAATTTCCTTTTTTAATCCATGTCTTCCCAGATGAAGGCAGTCTAGTAAAAATGTGTGTATGCACTGGGAAATTCATTACCCTGACCATAAGTCTGCATTAAATGGTACATGTAACTGCAAGCTGTTTTTAAACAAAGGCTCTGCTTTCCTAAGTTCTGTTCTAACAGTAATAGCAAATGATAGCACCACTATAGCTGGGTCTCCATATCTTCGATTTTATGAAATGTCTCGATGAGGTGGTTTAATTGTTAATAAATCTAAAGTATCCTACCAGGATGCTTCATTAATTAAGACAGGGAAATTTCATTTTACAATGTTTCTTACACTGTATCTCATGAACCATATGCTGTCCAAAATGTTTTAGAAGAGAGTCATAAATAAAATACATAGGTAACTTAAGTTTATATTTAGGGAAACATTAGTGATATTTGCAGTGATGGAAGCTTGTTTGTTAAAGGACTAAGGTTCTAAGAAAGATTCCTGGCCTATAAATTTTGGTTCAAAATAGGAAAAAAGATAAAAGAGTTGAAATATTAAAATAAATTCACCTATATCTACCTATTAAATTTTTTAAGTTGAATTTTTTGCTTTTCTTTGGCTTGCAGACTAAGTCCAGAGAGAAGAAAACATTCTTTTGCAGTAGTTTTAAATGGCAGGCTATGGCAGGTGCTTCAGACCTGTCTGTAACCCAATCCCAGGAGCTGCTTGCTGATGGGGAACATTGGAGGCAGCTGGAGGAGCCTGGTGAGAAATGGTCCATGCAGCTCAGTAAGAAAATGGCCCGTTTTGGCTGTTTTCATGTTTAAAAGTGCCTATCAATTTTAAAAGCATTTAGAGGAGACTGAATTTAAACGGGTACCTCTGAGAAATGAGAAATTAAACTCTTTGACTTCTTACTGTACTACTGTAGGCTCCCCCTTTAAGCTCTCCCTCCTTCATTTGCTTTGCCTTTCCTTCTTTTCACATCTCTTTTTGCCCCACTTCCTTTCCTGTACAGGCTCATGCCTACCTGTTGTGATACAGTTAGTAAAGCTGTCTACATGCTCTGATGTGTATGAAGCATCTGTGCACATGATTCATTTACCAACACTGCTTAGAGCAAAGCATATCTCTACTACTTAGCAAACTCTTGACAAGTGGTTTCCATATTTCATATTCCATGTTGGGTGTCTCCTATATTCCAAGCTCTCCATGGAGAACAGGATAAGAACTGGAAAAGTCTGATCAAGGTGACCAGTGGAAAGGGGAAGAATGTTGTTAATCCCTAAAGGGGAGCCAGGGAGTTCTGTGGTGATACTGGGGCTTCTTGAGTTCTTGTTGTGGAGACTCAGCAGTTACTGCAAGGGTGTAAGTGGCAATAGTACAAAGCAGTATTTCCTAGATCTGTGAGTAGATCTACACATAGTGGTATCTAAGAGATTACTTCTTGGGTGTTTTCAAGTTTTAAAATAATGAGTTATGTGGCAAGAAGTACACATTCTTACATATATTTTTATACAGGTGATCAGACATAATCATTAGGATATAGAGTTTAGAAGTAACAAAATAAAAGCAGTCAAAACAGTCTAATAAGTTGTTTGCACAGAGATCTACAGATACAGTTGGTCATTGCTTAGTTTTCAGTGAATAAATAGGCATGCTTTATTCTCTTCTAGTCATTTAACAAACATTTATTTTTGTTTGGCTTGCAAACTTGTTTCGTCTGCAAGCCAAAGAAAAGTATCTACTGTGAACAGAAAATGTTTTACATACTGCAGATAAAACAGTGAACAAGATAGACAAGGACTCTGCTTTAACTGAGCTTATATTCCAAATGTGTGTGTTGAGGTAGGGAGAAGGTTGCCAAGAACTGTGAAGAGTCTGAGATTTTGCCATACTTGCAAGCTAATAAATAGGCCAGCTACAATTTCATGACCTCTGGATTAGTGACAAAGTGTAGTTTATTATTCACAGCCACGCAGCAGCCAAGTAGACATTATTTTCCTTGTGCTGGTTTCACGAACTCCAATACTCACAGGGTAACGTGAAGAGGGCCAGTAAACACCTACACCTGCAGTGAGTTATGTTACAGGACTGTGATTTTAAGTTTAAGGAACCCTAATGTTTTATAATGGGCAGTAACTATGCATGTCCTTTCCTTTTAGGGAGACACGCGTTCTCTCTTCCTGTTTATAAGTAAACCTGACCTTTGCCCTGCAGGGGGACCCTGTTTCTAATTTCAAAATTTATTCACTTTTTTTTTAAAAATCTGTACGTCTATTTTATTTCCATTAGAAAAATATTATCTATCTACAATTATCTATCCACTTTCTTCTTGGCATCTAACATTCCAACTTAAATACTTTAATTTTACTCAAATTAAAGCAGAATCGCATATCTGACATGAGAACAAAATGTTTCATATCATTAAATTAGTTTGAATTAGGTGTGTTCTTGATTATTTCTTAGCAACAATGACTCATCTTTCCTACCTGTTATTTTCCTTTTATTTATTTGAGTCACTCTTGAGTAATAAGTATTTCTTTCCTACATTCAGTAATATGGGTGTAAGTAATAATAATTTATTATATCAGTAACTGAATTAATCATCTAATCTTCAATTCATGCTTAGCTCTCCATATTCTATGGTATTTCCATAATAACTTCAGATATTTTAGTCAAACTCACATTTTCATCAGTTGTAAAAATTAAGATGTGAAAAGTTTCAGACTAAGTAACACTGGGCCACTTATAGTCATGCTGTTGTGAGAGGTCCTTCGACAGTTACTTCCTCAATTTCAACTCAGCCTCCTTTGAGCAAAGCAGCAACCAGGTAAACAGCACTTGCAGGAAAACTACTCTTGATTTCATGGACAGTAGGGAAGTCATTTATGTCAACCAACAAAACAGTTGTTTTTACTACATTAGTGAAGTCACAGCCTGCAGCTTTCAGAATTTTACTCACATTCTTGCTTAGCTTCTTTTGCTCAACAAGCTGTCCACTTGAAGGGTCCATGCCTATCTGTCCTGAACACAGCTTTACTGTAGGGTCTAGTGGCCCCTATGGCTTTCATGGTGCTGATCGCCTTTCTGATTAAGGATGACCTGGCTAACCCTTCTCTCTTGTGGCCCCTCCAGGAGAACGCCCTGCACCATTCCTGCTTGCTTCTTGCCTGACTGGCCTATTCACTGTTCTGAAAAGATTGTAGTGGTTCTGCTTGCAAGATGTGCAGAAACATGAGAGACCCTCTGACAGTGGACAGAGAGGAGATGGTCATATTTATACTGAAATATTTATGTGAACCATGAAGTGTATTGAACTCAGGCAAATCTCAGTTTTGACTTGTGATTTACATCAGCGATGCTGGTTCCCAGTATCAGTGTCTGCAGTCTTGTGAAAGAGCATGAACTCCATATTACCTGGTGGACTGACCCAGTGCCGTGTGAGCAATGTGGATCAGGATTCACTTTTCCACTCTGTGTCTCACGGTCTGTGTCACTTGGACTGATTGCATAGATTCTCTAAATCTGTTTCTTATAAACTGGGAATAATAAAACCTGCCTGATGGAGTTATTGGAAGATTAAATAAATAACATTTGTAAAATATTTAGCATAAAGTCTAGATAAAATAAGCATTCAATAAAGGGTAGATAGTTTTGTTTACTATCATAGGTGTCATAGACTCTGCTTTTAAATTTAATCCTTATAACAACACTGTAATATGATCTTCATTTTATAAATTAGGAAATGGAGACTCAGAGATTTGTCTGAAGTTACCAGCTAACAAGCAGTAGAGCCACAATTCTAACACAGTTCAGTCTGTGTCAAAGTTCACATCATGTACTACCCAGTAGACTTTAGGGGTGAAGTCTCTCTACTTCCCAGTCGAATTTCCTAATTCAGAATCCACCTCTGCAGGTGCGGTGGCTTCATGCTTGTAATCCCAGCACTCTGGGAAGCCAAGGAGAGCAGATTGCTTGAGCCCAGGAGTTTGAGACCAGCTTGGGCAACATGGAGTAACCCTGTCTCTACAAAAATTAGCCAGGCTTGGTGGTTTGCATCTGTAGTCCCATCTACTCGGGAGGCTGAATTGGAGGATCTACTGAGCCCAGGGAGATGGAGGATGAAGTTAGCCAGTAGAACCACTGCACTCCAGCCTGGGTGACAGAGTGAGACCCCATCCCAAAACAACAACAACAAGCAGACAAAACTCCCAAATCTGCCTTTGCCATTTATGATCTGTTTGATTTTGAATAAAATCCTTTATATAAAAATGGGGATAATAGCAGTACCTACTAGGTAAGGTGGTTATCAGGATGAAATGAAATAATATCTGCATAATGCCCGACAAATAGTAATAAAAACCACATTTATTGATCTCATTATTAGTTTTTATTACTATTATTATGACAGTAACATGGAGGCAAGTGACGTTACTTATTCCAGATGACCATTCGCCTTCACAGAAACTTGGGCCACAATGTTTAGCCTTCTGTGATGTAAATTTCCTATAAACTGTATATTAGAATAGTTTTGAGGATCAGTAAAGACGTTGATTATAAAGTATGGTGGATGCTTGGTACATAACCTTAGATTTGATTACGGGAAAGAAGAAAACATAATGTTCCATTAGTATAAAGATAATTTTGCTTTTCTATTTGCTTTTCCATTCCCCTAATAATTTTGGTACAAAATATAGCAGTGCATATTGACCCAAAAAATGAATAAAATATCACTTAATTTACTTCAGCTTACACATCGATTGCATGGGTTAACTCACCTTACATACATTTTATATAGTACTTAACTTTTATTTTATTTTATTTATTTATTTTTTGAGACAGAGTCTTGCTCTGTCGCCCAGACTGGAGTGCAGTGGCGCGATCTCGGTTCAGTGCAAACTCCGCCTCCTGGGTTCACGCCATTCTCCTGCCTCAGCCTCCCCAGTAGCTGGGACTACAGGCGCCCGCCACTACACCGGGCTATTTTTTTTTTGTATTTTTACTAGAGACGGGGTTTCACTGTGTTAGCCAGGATGGTCTCAATCTCCTGACCTCGTGATCTGCCCGCCTCGGCCTCCCAAAGTGCTGGGATTACAGGCTTGACCACCGCGCCCGGCCTTAACGTTTATTTTACAGGAAAAAGTTAGCAATATGACTTTTCATTAATGCTTAGTAAATATTTGCCAATGCACTAAACAATTTTAGTTTAGATAAAAATAGCATTGTGGACAAGTCAATGAGACCAAAAATACTATCTTCATGATTCTTTAGCTTCTAAAGACAAATTGCTACATTTAAAAGTTATGCCAGATTTCAAAAACAACATAGGATAGTGGGAAAGATCACAGATTCTAGAGCCAGCATTCCTCGGTTTGAATCCCAGCTTTGGTACTTTACTTGTGTGAATGTGGGCAAGCCCCTTAAGCTATTGGAGGTTCATCTCCTTATCCAGAAAATGGGGACAATGAAAGTATGTACTTCATAGAGTTGTTGGCAGGGTTTGTGAGTGCATGAAGTAATATACATGAAATGCTTGAACAACCTCCTGGTACACAGTAATATCATACAAGTGTTAACGATTGCTATTGCTATCCTCTTAGCCACTTCACATAGGAATTATCTCCTATACCGTGATCCTCAGAGCATCAGGATATGCAGGGACTGGGGGCCAGTGCTCTGCATCATGGCTGCAGAAGACCCTAGAATACTGCCTTCAGTAGCAGGACTTATAAGAAATCACTCCTCTGATGGGAATGTTTTGATTGGGCTTGTCAGAAGACCTGGTATTGTTGAATGCTTTTTGAAAATATGTTAACCAAATATCTTCGGATTATATTTTCCTTTTCCAATATTCTTTGTCAATATATGAGTATTTCTGACTTTCACAGCATTTATCAATTACCAGTTTCGCTGTTTATGTTGATCAGCTATATTGGTAAAACAAGAATTCATTTTTTTAAACAACTTACAGCATTATATTCAATGATGGTTATTTACCTTTTAATTAACTTTCTGAATCTTAAAGCATACCCATTAAATTCGAAAGCCAAAGATATCTAAAGCCAAAGAAGTTTTTTGTCTCTTATACTGTAGTGCTAGTCTTACATATTTACTTAATAATGAAAGCTGACCTCCTGGTTCTGGAACCTCTCCCATCTCTCCTAACACATCACCTCAGCCCACCCCTGGTGGCTCGGTCCTTGCCAATTTCCTCTTCCCTATGCCATTTCCCATACTTTCAATATTTTCATAAGCCTTCCTTAAACAGGCTTAAGATTCACGCCCAATGCACCTCATCTGTTTCTGACCTTCTCTGTAGCTACTGGAATATTTCTATCTTGTCCTCTAAATTAACAATGGGAAAGCATAAATAATCCCAATTTTTAAAGTTATTTTTCTTGGAAGAGGAATAGGTGATAGCACTTCTATAACACAAAAAGGACACTGTAGGGTGAAAAAAAGAAGGCTGAAAACTTGTTGAAAACCACATTCTCCAGGAAATAATCATGGTAATAGTAACATGTCATAGGAACACTGATGAAGAAAAAAATTACGGCAAAAGGCAAAAGGTACTTTGTTTTTTTCAACCATTTTAATGATGAATGGTTAAGATAAGCTGATGTATTTCTAAGCGCTAATAGTTTAAAGCACTCCCTTCTTCCCCAAAAGACGTAGATCCTTTCTCTAGGGTACTCACGCCAAATGGAAATTTTGGTGGACAGAGACTCTTTAATGTAACCCTCCTGAGAAAGGTGTACTAAAACATGAAGAAAAGCGACCTGACCATTCAGAAAAAAATTTAAAAAAACCAGAAATGAAAGTGAAGTTCACATTGTATCTATAAGATACAAACTGATTTTTTTCCTCCCACAGCCAGCTACAGTGATTTAAATAATAATTTATACATTTACTAAATTCCCATAGAGATGTACCTGCTGTTTTGATCCTTTCTTTTTAATAGCAATACATTGTGATGTATGGAAGCCCTTTGAAGAACCTCAGCCTGTGCTAAAAATCATGTGTTGGCCGACTGGATGCATTCGAGGAATTTATGGTCCAAATTAGCGTGAAATAATCAGCAAACGCTGTGTCGTCACGCTGTATCTCTTTACCAGATCCCCCAGTTCCCAGGTCAGCTAGAGCAATTATTAAAACACCCAATGGTCAGACGAATTTCTGCTAGTAGATGATTTTAAAAGAATGCTAAAGAATCCATTTGGAAAGGCCTGCAACCAAGCACCGCGTTCTCTAGTGAGTTTCCAGTACGGGGTAAGGTGCAGCATTGCCTCCCACTGCTTTCCTTTGCGCTAGCATATCAAAGGAATCTAAACGGCACGAGGACCTGCTACTGGTGGGAAGAAGGCCTTGGAAGGCGAGAGAAGTGCTGAGAGGTGGCGCGCAGCGACCAGTGCGCCAGTCTATCTTCCGGGAGCTCATTGCGGCGCAGTAACCGGAGATCCTCACCCGCCCGCCGCGACAAACGCAAGCACATTCTAAAGCCAGGCGCCTGGGAAGAAAACATCTCAGAGCAGAGTGGTGTTATTTTTAATGGAGCATGTGTTTGTCTTGCAAGTGTGTCGGAAGGAGGGGAGCAGGTGTCGGGTTCCTGAGCAGCACCTCTGATGCAGGATAAGAGGCCAAGGTTGGATTTCCCATGGCCTCACAAGATCTTTGATTTTGCAAATGGGATGTAATTGTCCAAATGGAGTGTATAACGCTATCCCTTCTCGGTGCGTTTGTACAGTTGTTTTCAAAGCAAACTGGCCTCAGGGTGCGGATTTCATGAGTAATCTTAGGGATGGAGCCAGGTCTTGTTAGGTAAAGATTAACAGCCCGATAAATAGAATCGGTGCACCACAATAAGATTAACACAAGGCAATGGCAGAGTTGATCTAAGATCTTCTTGGAAGGCAAAGATGTGCATCCCCCCTTTTTAATTTTTTTTTAAGAGTAAAAACATGAATTTGTCAATAATAAATTAATAACCCTCATGTAAGAGAGTTGTCAATATGAGAGACTCTATCTCCCATGTTCAGTAATAAAGCTACCTATTATTTTGGTAAGAAATGCCTAAATTGAAATTCCAAAGGGTATTATGAACTTGAATTAAAAAGGTAATGGATTTTTTAATAAGTTCTGGGTCAAGATGTATTATCAAACTATTTTCCATAGGGCATAGAATATACCATCTATCCTTTTAATAATGCCAGATCTAGTCTTACATCCAGCGGCCAGCTGAGGCTGCTTGCCTATTATAGCTCTCCCACCATCCCTAACAATGAACAAATAACTAGATGGCCTATGAAACATTTAAAATACAACTGTCTCCTAGAGAAACTGTTACTAGCAGAGACAGGTTTGATCCAGACTAGGATAACCTGCTTTGGGAAGGAGCAGATCAATATTGTTTGGGAGTACGTAGTGGAAGTAAATATTATGGTGAATTAAGTTAATCATAAAACAAATGATCTGTGCACTGACCTGCAGCCTGATTCTACTTATTTGTTCTAATGCAGTGCTATGCGAAGGATAATTCTGTGTGCTGCGAAATTCAAAGGGCTTTCAAAAAACTTTTTAATTATACAAACCATTTGTTAGTCACGAAAGCACTAAGTCTGCAAATCCTTAAAGACTGGCAAAGAACTTGACCATGCATTTGAAAAGTGCTCTGCATATTCTAAGTTGTAGGAGAAGAGTTTTCTTCTTTCCTGATTTATGGCTTGGGTCCAAAGCCAAAGTTATGTCTCTAAACCATTCTTTCCGTCATGCCTAACTGTCTGACTCTGCGATACTCTACAAACTTACCTCTTTTTGTGTGCTCTCATAGAATATTTTCTTGCTGCATCCCTCATCCTTCCTTCCATCTTTGCTGGGTCTGGAGACAGGTAGTATTTCTGTATGCAGCCACGGTGAAAAAGGGGGGTAAACTTGTTGACTAAAAGGTGGCTGAACTCAACAGACTTAAGTGTACTCTAAATGAAAAAGTAAATTATTGAGTTATAAATGGACGGAAAAAACTGCTTCATTACATATTTGGATAACTTCTGGTCAGGCATGAGTTAGCGTAGGACGTTGTCATAGCTATCTTCATAGTTGCATTAATTTTATATGGTTTTAGATTAATGCTGGAATTTACACTGTAGCTTAATATTGGAAGCATTACATTCATTGTTACAAATTGTCTTCTGTTTTTTAATATCTTCTATAAAACAAAAATCTCCATAAGATGAAAGAATGCCTGCCTCTCTCATCATGGACACATGTAGAGAGAGACAGTGGATCTGGAAAACAAATTTATACTTTTTCTGGAAATGGGAACCATTCATAAACCATTTAATGAGTTCAAGGTCTCCTTGTTCTCATTCTGCTTCCTATTCATATAGACTGTTGGCAACCAGAGGTAGCTGGACTAGTGATGCATTATTGGATGAATCTGCTTCAAACTTGAAGATTTATGAAAACTCTGAATGACAGACAAAAATATACATTTTCCTTTTAAAAAGGGTGAGATTAATATTCAGCAGTCACAATATATAATTAGAGAGAAAAATGAAATGAACTGTTTATGCGGGCACAAAGAGTTGGTTTAATATTGCAAGAGACCAGAAAGTCTGAGGCAAAATTTTTAAGTTTTGCTCCAGGGTGTAAAGCCCCTCAGAGGTGTTCCCGCAGGTATAACCCCATTGCCATTTTTATGCATGTCGTGAACTTGTTTACCAGCTGCATTTATGTGAGATGCTCAGATGTCTCCTGATGCCGCCTGCCTCCCTGTGTGCATCTTTATGTACTATATGTCCTCATTAATTTTGGAAAGAATTTTAAAGAGTGCTCAAATAACACTTCCAATTAGTAACCGGTATTTTTTTCTTTAGGTGTTGGAGTGCAAAGCTCACTGAAGCAACTCCCAGATGGTTGAATTTATCCTAAACACAGTCCCAGATAAGAAAAAAGACTAACTGATGCCTAGAGGTCTCAATAAACCTTTTAACTCATTTAAAATTTTGTTCCTGCTTCCTTCCAGCAGCTCTAGATCCCAGTTTTAAGTTCTGTTCTTCATCTCCAAACTTTAGACATTGGGCAAACCGCTGGTTTCCTTTTTGTGAAAACTTCACCAACTTGTGTTTGATTGTCACAGATTAGTAGCTTGGCTAAATTTGTGTCCACAGTTTTTTCCCCCTAAAGGAAGTCTACGGTAATCTCGTAGGGTGGGGTTGGGGAGGCTCTGTATTATTTGAATACTGTGTATAGGATAATGCTGAGAAAGGAGGATGTAAAAAAAGAATAGTCACTAATCATTTGTATATTCTCAGGAAGTTTCCTGGAATGGAGTAGAGAAATACAAAAACTGGGCTTTCCTGGTCCATGCTATGTGACGCAGGCCAACAGGAAGGGAGTTATTGAGGCATCTAGGGTATGCAAAGATGACTGAGAGTTAAGAAATGAATAGTTGAGAGTAGGGAGTGAATTAGAAGTTGTCTTGATTGCTGCTGTTTCTTATTTTCTCCCATGAAGATGGGCATCTTTCTATTTCCAAGTCTTTCCACCACCGGGATGCTCTGACCTCTAGGTGTCTACCTTGGGATCTCTATTCCCCAACAGCCTACCGTCACTCCACTCACAGGTGGCTCAGCACATGACCCGGCAGAGTGAGATACAAGATTCTTCTTCCCATTTTGGTCCTTTCATTGCTTCTGTTTGCTGGACCTCAGGGCTGCTCATTGTGCCCTGCCTCTTCATCCACCACAACCCAAGAACCTCCCCTCCACTTCAATATTTATGGTGATGACACTTTTGCTTTCCTTTAAAAAAGGAAGTCTATCTCTTCATTTGCTACTTGAAAAAGTAATTCACATTATCAGAAAAATTGGGGGTAACTACAAAGACCATTTTTTATTTCTGGTAAGGAATATTTAATAGTTAGTGGACACAAAATTGAACAACACAGATATTATACAGAGAGAAGTATTCCCTTTTTAAGTCTCTTCTACTCTTTATGGTTAAATCAAAGAGAAATTTTCAGTTTGGTGTTAATATGACTTTAAGTCTTCCCTTACTCTTACTAATATCTCTTTTTAATACAAAAAGTAGACCTCAGACTCAAAGCCCTGTTGTTGGTAGGACCTGTCCCACTCTGACCCAGCTCGAGACAAGACTCTAAATGATATGAACTTTAAGTCAGAAGTGAAAGGAGAAAAAAAAATCTCAAGTGTCTTGGTGAGAAAGGATGTCACTCCTTTATGTTAGGCCCAGGCCCAGTTGGAAAGAAGACCCAGAAGGAAGTGGCTCTCTCATTCATTTGTGTCTATTATTTCATTGATTTCTGAGCAAATTAGAGGCTCTGTGGAAAAGGGCTGGCAAGGAAATATGGAACAGCGTGAATGTCGCATTCTACTTAACACAAGGAAATGTGTTATTAATATATTAAACACGGGCTCCTTCAGAGAAAATTGTGAGTGTAGCTCTGTGGGAAGTTCTTTGTGTTGATTTGTAAGTTATTAAGGTAAAACCATTTTTCCCTCCTGAAATTCTACAAAAATCAGTTGTTTAAAATACAGATCATGTTCTAGAAGGAAGTTTATAGGGATGTAAAATGCTGAGACAACCAGAAATCCCACATTTTAGATGTCAGGGCATTTGATTCATTCCTGTTAAGCCTTAGACATCAATAAATAAAATCCTGGCTGACTGAATGTGTAACCTTATAAATTTAAATGCTCTTTACTCTGAAGACCTGAAGTTCTTCTTTTTCAAAATCTTTTAAAGAAACTGAGAATTCCCTGAGTTTCTTGACTCTCGATGAAGTCCACGGGGCAAGCCAGGTTCTAACTTTCACTCTATACATGTTAAATTTATACCAACTTTATGTTGTGGGTGAGTTTATGAATAATACAATTTGGGGAGTCTGAATTTATGAATGAACAGGCAGCTTTGAACTCCTTCTGGGAGCAGGCACCATATGCCATTCAAAGGTAATTTCCCTTAGATTTACATTTCATTTACTCATCTTGCACCTCTAATGCCAAGTGCTGTGTCAGGTCTTGAAAGGAAATGTAACAGTGAATAGTAGTCCAGAGAAAGAACGATAAAGCTGACAAGCGGTAGTCTCCTCCATAAATCAGAGATTCCATTGAGAGAAGTTGACAGTCGAGCCTATACATTAGAAAAAGAAATGTAGAAGGAGGAAAAGAAAACAATACTATGAAACTCACTATGACTCAGTGAATGAGAAAAATGAATCACAAGGAAATCTGGCAGAATAAAAATTATCTGATTATTGTATGAAGCAAAATCTTTTAGAAATAAGTTTGTTAACCAGTTCTGAAGAAAAATGAAAATGAGAATTATTATATGTAATCATAAGAAAAGAGGTGAAAACCAATCTAAGTTTAAAAAATGTCAAGCTCAGACCTTTCTAAACAAGGTGGAATTGAATTAGAAGGATGAACACAGATGTGGCCAAGCAGGTAAGAGATCAGAAGGTGACAGGTACAGGCACGTTCCAAAGCAGGATGGGTGACATTTACTTTTTTCAGTTTGTATTAGGAAAATTCCCACTTCAACCAGGTTTGTAGAGTTTTAAGATGACTAGATTTAGTAATTGTGGATAGACGGTTAAGCATGGAGCTTTAGAAGATGTCTGAAATTGAGGAGCCTTGTTACTTAAACTTTGTTAGACTCACAGTAAATCTAACTCTGGTCCCCTTTGCAGAATCATGCCTCATGTGACAGAGGAGAAGAGGTGGGCTTTGGGCTGCTGTGTTGGGCAAGAGGCTATGATTCATCTTCCTGCATGGATTGCCTTGAGTCATGCTGTCATCATCATTAGAATGGTAAGCTAGAGAGAGAGTTGTGATTAGGGACTGGGTTTAAAATAAAAAGAAGTTATTTCTGGCTAAAGTAATGAAGACCGTATTGTTACTGTGTTTCAGAAGTGTATACGCCTCAGTGAAACCACTTTTGTCTCTTTTTGAATGGCAAGATATACCAGAGACTGTGCTGGATGCTTGAGATATACAGATGAAGAATGAATGACGAATGAAACTTGGTTTCTGCTGTTAGAAAGCTTTTAAGTTGGAGATGGAAGGGTTGGAGGTAGGAGGACAAAGGCAGAAGGAACACAGAGTATCCATTTGGGATAGAACCTCACATTCATTCTTTTTTTTTTTTTTTTTTTTTGAGAAAGGGTCTTGCTTTGTCACCCAGGCTGAAGTGCCGTGGCACGATCTCAGCTCATTGCAACCTCCACCTCCTTGGGCTCAAGCGATCCTCCCACTTCAACATCCTGAGTAGCTGGGACTATAGGTGTGTACCACCATGCCCTGCTAATTTTTGTCTTTTATGTAGAGACAGGATTTCACCATGTTGGCCAGCCTGGTCTTGAACTCCTGAGCTCAAGTGTTCTGCCCACTGCAGCCTCATAAAGTGCTGGGATTATGGGTGCAAGCCATTGCGCCCAGCGGCATTCATTCATTTAACAAATATTTGTTGAGCACTATATTATTTTAAGAGCTGTGGCAGCAAACAAAATAGCTCCAAATGCCAGTATACATGGCGCTTTTATTCTAGTGGTGAGAAACAGACATTAGATAAACTATGAGTATATAGATGTACACATACACATACACATACAGGCAGATGATGGTGAAAACTGTGGAGTAAAATAAAGCAGGTTACAGGAGATAGTCAGCTGTTTCTTTTCTTTCTCTGTATGTGTGTGTCCGTGTGTGTCTGTATGTGTTCCCGTGCGCGTGCGTACATGTGCAGGGAGCTAATGCTCTTTTATACAGAATGGACAAGAAGAAGCTAACAATAAGATGACATTTCAAAAGGGGCCTGAAAGAAATTAGAAATTAGAAAGATGGGAAGAGCTCTCTGGGCAGAGAGAATAGCAAGTGAACGCGTCTGGAGGCAGTGGTGTGGGAGGTGTGTCTGAGGAACAGCAAGGGAGGGCTGGTGAGGCTGGAGTGGAGTCAGCAATGGGTAGAGGGGAAGGTGATAAGGTCAGAGAGGTAGCAGGGGCTAGTGCAAGAGTCATCTCAGGCCACGATAAGGACTCTGGGCTTTAAGTGTGGTGGGCAGCCTCTGGGAGGAGTCGTGTGGGCAGAATCAGTTCTAGAAGGGCAAGCCTACCAGCAGGGGGCTCAGTTGGGAGACTGCTGGCATAATCTAGGTGAGAGATGATAGTTGCTCTAACTGGGTTGGTAGCAATGGAGGTGAGAAACTTTTGGTTTCTTGTTATATTTCAGAAAGGAGTCAGCAGGATATCCTGATAGCTCAGGTAAGGAGGTGAGAGGCAATGTTTTGTCTTGAGCAACCAGAAGGTTGGAGTTTTAATTTAATGAGATGAGAAGAACAATAGGAGGAACAGTTTGGGAGGTGGTGGTGGGATTTCTGTATTGGGCTTAAGTTTGAGGTCTTCATTCGACATCTGATTGGGAATATCAAGTAGGCAATTGGATGTGTTTGGAGTTCAGGGAACAGGGTGAGGCTGCAGATGAATATGTGGGAGTTAAGACCATACATATGGTGTTTAAAGCCATAAGATTAAACACAGTCACCTGGGGAATAAATATAAATAGAGGAAAAATAAATACGGCATGTTTCTGTTCTTGAACTTTTGGACATAGTTTGTTGAACCTCTGGAGGTGGGATTGGGCATTTGTGAGTGTAGGTTCCTGCCATTTCTCTCTTTCTCTAAAAATACATGACATGATTTATACATCCCAACATTTCATACAATGTTTTTCATAATCTGATGCATAGCTATTCACTTCTCCAGTTTCAGTTCCACCAAACAGCGAAAGCACTGTGCTGTTTCATGTCTGTGTGTGCCTTTTGCTCATGCATTTCTACTCTGGAAAAGCCCACCCTGCTCCCAATCTCAGTTTATATCCACACAAACACACACATACACTTCACACTTCTAGGTAATAACTATTCATTTCTAAGACCCTAAGTGTCATGTCCTTCAAAATACCTTCCCCTCAGCTTGTCTCCAGGTGGGTTGAGCCCATCTTCTATGCTTTATCATCCCGTGCTTGGGAATAATTCTTTATCTCATTGCTTTATAATAATTGTCTCTTACTGTCTGCCTAATCCTTGGTAAAGGGAACACTCAAAGCATTTATGAAAGTTTACCAACATGTTAACAGACAAGACAGAGAAAAGTGATGAGTGAAATAAACCTCTTAATCCCACAACAGCAGAACAACAGCAAAATAAAGCCCACTTCAACCAGTAGCTACTGAGCTAAATTCCTCAATGTCCTCTGCAGGGTACGCTCTGCACTCAGCTAGGTCTTAATGAGTGTGAAATAACAGGCCCTAAATGATCAATCATGGGAAAAAGAGGAAACAAATTAGAAAATAAATCTTTGCAGGAAGAAGGATGAAAAAGGAAAAAATGGGCTAGAGGATTTCATTCGGAAACAAATGAGAATATTTCTAACTGCAATCTATCTCTCATTTGACGAATGAAAGTGACAGTCTCAATTGGAGCTTTGAAATACGAAACTCTTTGAGTTAAAGAGATAATTAACGATGTATAAAGAGATATGATAAACCCTTTAAAATGCACTACTTGATCCAATCAAATAATTAATTCCATAATTTAAAAATTATTTTAAAAAGTTGCTCTTTAAAGAAATTGAATTAGATTTTGTTAATATTTTCTCTGTGTTACAAAAGCCATCATTTGTAAAATGCGGATAGACCAGATTTCAATTAGACAATACCATGTACACTAGTTGTTTTCCTAATGCAAATGAACTTTGACATCTTTTATTTATTACATCACTCAATTATAAATTCCTTAAAAGCAAGAACTATAGCTCCTCAACTAATGTGTGTTACATTTAAATTTGAGAATGTATTTGCATGATTTCATCACATTTTTGTCTTCTTGTATAGAGCATATACATCATTCCATAATAATATACTCTAATAATGGTACAGTCATGATTTATTAGCACTTACATGTTGTACTTGCTTTATCTCCATTTTATTCTTACCACATCCCTATGGGAGAATATGTTTTTTTCAGTTGAAAAGAAGTAGAATGTATATGAAATTTTAAGCAGTTCACCCAGGCTCAGAAACACAGTTTTGTCTAACAAAAGTGCCTAAGTTTTTTCTTTTTTTTTTTTTTTTTTTTTTACTATGCATTAACATACTTAAGGAAACCCTAAAAGCTTGTCTATTTGTGCTACACAAATATTTAAGAATGCTGTTAATTGGGAACATCTAAGTATATAAGTGGATTTGAAAATCTTTATTAAAATATTCTGATTTTTTCATTATTAAACAAAAGTGACACACTAGAGTTATTACCTCAAATGTACATCAAATTTATAATTATCACAACGTAGCAGTTGTCATTGAATTAAGGAAATATCTGCTTCAGATCATTTACTGAGTAATAGAATTTTAGAGCTGTTTAAGTTAACTAGGATAAGTAAAATATGTAAATGTGCAACACAAATATGAAATATGTAAGTTTGGTGACATACTTTATCTCTGAGAAATAAATTAATAAAACATAAAATTGCCAGGCGCTGTGGCTCATGCCTGTAATCCCAGCACTTTGGGAGGCCGAGGTGGGTGGATCACCAGAGATCAGGAGTTTGAGAACAGCATGGCCAACATGGCCAAACCTCATCTCTACTAAAAATACAAAAAATTAGCTGGACATGGTGGCGCATGCCTATAGTCCCAGCTACTTGGGAGGCTTAGGCACGAGAATTGCTTGAACCCAGATGGTGGAGGTTGGCAGTGAGCTGAGACTGCACCACTGGACTCCAGCTTGGGCAACAGAGTAAGACTCCATCTCAATTTAAAAATAAATAAATAAATAAAATCATAATTTAATGTTTTATTCAAGCTAATCAGGTTTCTAATGCTTTATTATTTCTTCTCTTCACCTAGGAAATACATCTAATGCTTCTATCATGATGAAATCTAAAATAAGTCAACAAGGATATTCTTTTCATCAAACTGATGTCTTTGCCTGGGATGCCCCTCTATCTTAGTCAACCTAGACAATATTCCACTCTTTCAAGAATCATTTGGTGACTCATAAATCTATATCTCAAGCCCAGACCTCTGTCCTTCAGATCCTAGGTCAGGTATCCCACTGCTCACTAACCATAGCTACAGGAATTCTTCTGGGGCATCTTGACTCATCACACAATATTCCTTCCATGGCTCCCCCACAAAGAGAATGGTGGTGCCTCTTTTTTTGGTGCCTCCACTGTTCCTTGT
Source organism: Piliocolobus tephrosceles (assembly GCF_002776525.5). Taxonomy (NCBI): domain Eukaryota; kingdom Metazoa; phylum Chordata; class Mammalia; order Primates; family Cercopithecidae; genus Piliocolobus; species Piliocolobus tephrosceles. The sequence goes on along the minus strand of NC_045434.1, from coordinate 56,447,712 downwards.
GCAAGCTTCTGTAACACTGTCTGTAATAGTTTATTCAAGGTCTTTCTGTAATCACTTATTCAAGGTCTTCAAATACTGGGCACACAGACCACCCTCCCCACTCTTCACTTTTGGGAACTTATTACTATAATAATAATAATAATAATAGCCATTGTTAATAGTATTATTTGCTGAACTTGTATGAGTATGGTAGGCAGCTAATGCCAACAGATTGGAAGCTATTGACCAGATAAAACCTATAAACCATTCCTGCAAATAGAAATTTTTATATTCATTTTAATAAACCATGTCAATTTATCGTGGCACTTGTAGATAAATTAATGAATCAATCAATCAATAAATGTATAAATGTAGTATGCATTAATAAACAAGTCACATCATTTTCTTAGATAGGATTTTTGGTAGTAAAAGTGAGTCACTTTAGAAAACTCGAAGTCTGTCTCATCAGCTTCTAGGTAAAAAATTTCATATTTGATGACAGCCAATCTAACAATCCAGTTTATGTTATTAAGCAGTGAATCAAATTAACCTACCAAAGTTTAATGCCAAAAAGTTTCTCTCCTGTGAGTACGGGGAAAAGATGCATAATAACTACCTGTGACAAGTATGCAATATTAATTATGTAGCTAATTAATTTTTAATATCATGCCTGTTTAATTAGTAACCAAAGAGCCAAAGAATGATGGCTGCCTCATACAGTTAGAGCTTAGCTTGTATATTTTGCAGGTGTGAAAGCTTAAACTGCACTATGCTTGATAACTTCACATGCAGTTCAAGATTTATGAGGCCTACATGATACTTTAAAAGTTTTCTCAAGCCAGATTGTGATTATTAAGTAGTTAGAATTTTAATTACATAATATATTTCCTCTTTATAAAGGGAGATGTTATCTAAGATAATTTTGACTTTGGGAGGCTAATAGGATCAGGGCCTTTATGGAATTTTGTTTTTCCATGTACTACAAACACATTTAAAAAATGCTTCTAAAAGAGAAAATATAATTAATCACTAATCAGTGAATTGCTCTGGTCTTCATATCCACAGAACAATCTTGGTTCTGTCCTGCAAAGTCCTGAGTTCATTTTATTTATTTGTCTATATGTTTCGAGATGATAGAGTTGGTAACTCCTCTGTCTCTATTATTTCCTGTTTCCTATGTTATGGAGCCTCTATATCATTCTGTAAAGTCAGGTGGAAGAAAAAAGGGAAGCATTGTTAAACTGATTTTCAAAAAGCAAGAGAAAATAACTCTTCCATTTCATATCTTCTAAAGAGAAACTGGCTAATAGACTTCAAACATAACTTTTTGCAGTGTTTTTGTAATTATGCTCTTAGAATATATGATGTGTTTTTATTTTCATAATTAACAGGAAATACATGTTATACATTAAATGTGACACAAGAGATATGAATTATGCAGTCAACTCGGTATGTGCTGATGAGCACAAAGCCCAAGGCACGTTCAGTCGAATTTCTATGAAGATCTATAATGAGTTTCAAGTACATTATTTCCTGATGGAGGATAAGAAAACATCCATCAATGCAAATTTCTGCACATTTTTTTCAGCTTTTATGAATACAAATTCTAAAAAGGATGAATTTCCAAAGTGCAACTTGAGCTAAGTCTGCTAGTAATCTTATTTAGATGGTTCAGGTTCTTTTGTGACTCGATTTGACAAGTCAAGCAATAGAGCACATTCTATTAATGCTTACTAATATCATCCTATTCAAATCCCAAAGGGATTGTCAAAGATGTGTATATATATATATATACAAATACATTTATTTAAACTGGTTATAGAGTGCTATCAATGAAGATAACTAGTGTAAGATAATTTGATACTGTACAACTTAATAAAGAGCCTAGTCAGTATCTAAACCTATGACATTAGTTTTATATTGGAAAATAAATTATACTATGGAACAGGAAGCAAACAAGTGTTTATATATCTTTTAAATTCAAAATCAAGACTTCCCTATACACATGCAGAGTAAACATGCATATTTTATTCATTTAATTACTTTAGAATAGTTGAGAGCACCATAAATATCTTAAAGTTTATGTTGAATAAAATATTTTTATTAGGATAGCATTTAAATATATACTAATGAGGAGTGAAGGAAAATGTTTAGGAGTAAAATTGTGTTAAATATTAAATAAACATTAAAAGTTACAACACTCTGTGGTCCTTAGAGACACTTTACAGAATAACATATAGTTATTGTAAAAGAAAGCCCAATAAGGCAACAGCCTCCTAATTGGTTCTCTTAACACGTCTCTCCCCCCACAGTCCATTTTCCACAATAAAGAGTTATCATCCTGAAAAGCTGATCTGATCACGTGCCTTCCCTGCTTAAAGACGTCTGCTGGCTCTCTGATGCCCAGAGGATGAAGGCTAATCTCCCCAGCCTGGCCAGAGCCTGCTCCTCCGGCCTCATTTCCTGACAAACTCCTCCGCACACCTTAACCTCTGGTCCCTGAACTGCAGAAGCAGGGCAGAGTAGGGTGGGCAGGGCCGAGGAGGCAGGGAAGAAGTTTCATGAACACCACCTGAGCAGTGCTTCTCTCTTTGGGGTGCCTTGCCCTCTTTTTAATACCCAAAATGGTCTGCAGTTTCGTTATCTACTCTTTACCCTTTTACTTCTTCATTTGGCCCATTCCCTATACTCCTGCAGAGAAATGACAGAGCAACAAGGAATCAAAACATTCTCACAATGTAGTGCAAAATATAAGGAGAAAATTTACTCTCGCTCCCTTCTCTTGCTGTAAATTACCTCATGGGTTAGGAAAGTGACAGATACCAATTCCCTATGGAAGTGGAAAAAGGACACATCGCCACGAAGAAAATGTCCAGAAAGCAGCCTCGATCTGCTGAGTCAGGATTGTTCAAGGGTCTCCAAGCACAGCTCCAGCTTCTTGAGCTGAGTTAGGCACCTAAGTGCTCAATAGATGTTTGCTAGTAAAATGAGTTTAATTGACTGATAGATGTTAGTAAGTTGAAGGAAGGAGAATCATCTTAAGAATACTATATATGAATTTATTTCAGAGACTGTATTTCTTTTTCTACCAATACACCAACACTTTCCTTGATAAGAAATTTTGTTTTTAGTTTAAGTGAAAAAAGAACGCAGATTGAGGACCTGTTTATTAGTAGGAGCTACAAATTCTTAAGGGCCCGAATGTGTTGGGTCGTTTACGGGCATTTTCTTCTTGATGCCTCCACACAACCCTGGAAGTTGATATTATGAACCATATTTGTACACACAGAGGGACGAAGTAAAATCTCTCAAAGCACGCAGATATATAAGTGACAGAGTGAGGATTCAAGCTCATGTTTATCTGATCCAAAGGAAATGATCTTTCTATTATGCTTCCTATTTATATAGACCAGAGGCTTTAAAAAAATTGTCTCAAGCTCAGGAAGTCATTGATCTGAGGCCCCTTACCAAGAAGGCATTTTTCTCAATTCCCTGAAGTGTAACGTTAATGACCACTATTTCAGTTGTTGTGAAGTAGGCAAGGGGGAAATAGATGATTTCCTATGTAATCTGAGCCCGTCCCCTTCAAGATCTTTATATATTGTGTTGCAGACTCAAAAATGAAAATAACATTCTTAATATCTTAAAGTATTTTATCATTCTTATAATTGAAAGAAATATTACAAAAGTATATTGCAAATTAATTGACACAGGGACACGGCACTAGTCCAAATGACATTTCCATGTAACTGTCGTTGTTTATGCAAGGAATATCACTTCACAAACTATTAAACCCAAACTATGGCAGAGTATAAAAGAGCTTGTACATCAAGCACTTAGTTGAAAGTTACATTATGCTAACTAGCTGAAGAGCTTGTCAACATCTCCTGGGTTAAGTATGCCACCTCTTTGATCATCCAAAAAGGTTTCCAACACTGTAGGTGGTCCTAATTAACAGGAAACTGTGATCTTCTTTTACGATGAGATTTTACAAGTCAGGCAGTAGAGCACATTCTATTAATGCCTACTAATATCGTCCTATTCAAATCCCAATATCTCCCCAGATACGCAACTGATTATGAATGTGTGTCCTGTTTTAATAGTATCTTTCAAGAGAAAGTTTGATGCTTCTTATCTAAATATCCTCAGGGTTCCTGTAGTCAATTATATTTTGTCATCATGGACTAAGAATGCCCACCCTTAGAGTAAGCTTCATATCTGAATAATCCACATCTGAATTCTACCTTTGATTTAATTTACATGATCTTCCTGGGGAGGAGGAGGAGGAGGAGGAGATGAGGGTGTGTGTGTGTGTGTGTGTGGTGTGTATGTATAGATGGTGTGGTTTTATCTGTATTTAAGACCTTCTATTTTAATAGCCACAGGAAAGAAGCTGTTTGCTTTAAATAGATAAATCACTTTTAATAGTCATGCCAACCCCATAGGATAGTTATTTTGATGTTCATTTTAGAAATTAACAAATCAAACTCCATCTGTGGAAAGATGGTAGATTGAATACATACATCTAATTTTATTTCTTTTGAAACCTCAGTGAAAAATACAATAAAGAGATTTGTAAAAAATATAACCAACAAGATGGAGAGGATTAGAGTAGGCAGAGTCTGTGTGAATGTTAGAAAGAAAACAGATGAGGGACAACCGACTTATACCCGACAAAGCCAAATCTTGCTCAAAACATGGAAGCTCAGACCCAGTCACAGGTAGAATTCTCAAAAGGCTCAGAAATGCTCAGTACTGGGTATAAGGTGGAAATAAAAGGGCATAGAGACCTAAAGTAAGAATGTACTGAAAACTGTTTAAGAAGTAGATTCGAAGATGCCTTTCTCCGCCTTTTGCTGCTGGCTAGCTGTTCATTTTCAGCGCCCACAAATATTCTTATTTGGCTTATCCTCCGAAGAGGGTGACGCCATGCCAGGTGCATCTATGAAAGTGGATATACTCCACCATCGCACGGTATCTAGTAACCCTATGCGCTCTGAATGCTGACAGTCTTCAGCTCTCCTTAGCTTGCTTGGGATCCCAGAATTCTGGTAGCCTAGGTGTCACCCCTCAGGCAAGAGGTTGGAAGAGTCTTTGCTGGAGAGCCAGAGCAGCCCGAGAGGAAAGACCTAAAGATCCTACGTGACAGGGTGTCTCTAAAATGGACCAGCAAATCACCCCAGAGTAAAGCTCATAAATGACAAGTGGCACCACCGAACAGTGCTTATTAAGTCTCCACACTTTTTTTTAAACCTTATTTTACCGTGAAAATTACACAGCAGTATAGAGTATATATTATAAGTAAACAGCTGAAACAATTATAAAACAGACAATTATTAGAAAGTTGCCAGCACTCTGAAGCTCCCTGCGTGTCCCTTCCTAATCCCAATACATTCCTTTCCACTAAAGGAAACCAATGATTCCAACTTTTATGGTACTTGCTTATTTGCTTTTCTTTGCCAACTAAATGAAGATGCCTACATACTGATATATATGTTAATTAGTTTGATTTAACCATCCCACAATGAATACTTATTTTTAAATGTCATGTTGTATACCATAAATATATGCAGTTTTTGTCAGTGTAAAAATAATTTTTCGAAGCCTTATAAAGTAATCATAGGAAGGCAGTGTGGTATTAGAGCAAGAATAGACAAAACAAAAAAACAACTGATTCAGTGTTATCTGCCTTTAGACTTTATATAAATGGACTCATAAAGTATGAACTACTTTGTGTTTAAATTTAGTTATGTGATTTACTCATATATATTGTTAGTAATAGCTGAAGTTTGTACATTATTATTGCTGCATAGTATTCTAATATTTACATGAGTATCCCACGATTTATTTATCCATTATACTCTTGGATAATGGATGCTGGAGTTGCTTCTAGTTTGTGGCTATTAAGAAAAATATTGCTGTGACATGTTTGAACAATCTTCTGTTGCATATATATGCACATGCATTTCTTTAGGGCATGGGTTGGCAAGCTTTTTCTGTAGAGGGCCCCAGAGAGTAAATATTTTAGGCTTTGCAGGTTCTATGGTTTTTTTTGTTTTTTTTTTTTTTGTTTTTTTTTGTCACAACTACCCAAATTTGTGAAGAAGCACCCATACCTAAGTGAATAGGCAAAGCTGTTCCAATAAAACTTTATTTACTAAAACAGACTGTAAGCTGGATTTGGCCTGAGGGCTTTAGTTTGCTAACTCTTATTTTAGGGAATCTGGTAGGAATGGAATTCTTGATTATAAGGTAAGTATATTTTCAATAAAACCTAATTGGTGTTCAAAGTACCACAAGCAAAGTATGAGATTAATTATTACTCTATATCCTCTACTTCAGCTCTGGGTATTGTCAGCCATTTTAATTTTAGCTATTCTGGTGGATCTGCAGTGTTATCTTATTGTTAAGTCTCAAATCAGTGATCAGTTACGAAGTTTTCATGTCAATTGACCAGTGGGATTATTTTTCTTTTGAGAAGTACCTGACAAGGTTTTTTTTTTTTTTTTTTTTTGGTCGAGGGTTGAGGGGAGAATTTTTCTATTAAGTTGTCTGTTATTTTCTTAATAATTTATAAAATTTGTTTAAATATTCTGGATAGGAACTTTTGAAAGTTATTCGTGTTGTAAATATCTTCTCCAACTTTGTGGCGTGTTTTTACACTCTTTTACTGTTTTTTTTTAAATGAATAAATGTTCTTTCATTGGTGTCATTTATTAAATTTCCTTTTTTTGTGTTCTATTTAAAATAAATATTTCTCTGCTCCAGAATCTTGAAAATATCCTACATTTTGTTTTATACACTTTATTGTTTTGCTCTTCATAGTCATGTCTGTAATCCATTTGAAATCACTTCTAAAAAATATATGGTTAGCTGTTAAACTGGCTGTCAAGTTTTAATTGTTTTCCATATGAATACCTAATTGACCCAGCACCATGAATTGAAGACATCATTCTTCCCATGCTGTTCTGCAGTGCTAATTTTATAATAAATTAAGCAGCTACAGCATATGTGTTAGTCTGTCTCTGGTTTCTCTTGTCTGTTTCATTGCTTTGTTTTGTTTTGTTTCTTTTTTTGGCTGTCCTTGCTCTAATATCACGCTGCCTTCGTATTATTACTGTATAAGTCTTTGAAAAATTATTTTTTAAGTTGACAAATAAAAATGGTATGTATTTATGATATACAACACGATGCTTTTTTTTTTGTTTTTTTGAGACGAAGTCTCGCTCTGTGGCCCAGGCTGGAGTGCAGTGGCGCGATCTCGGCTCACTGCAAGCTCCGCCTCCCGGGTTCACGCCATTCTCCTGCCTCAGCCTCCGGAGTAGCTGGGACTACACGTGCTCACCACCAGGCCCGGCTAATTTTTTTGTATTTTTAGTAGAGACAGGGTTTCACCTTGTTAGCCAGGATGGTCTCGATCTCCTGACCTCGTGATCCGCCCGCCTCGGCCTCCCAAAGTGCTGGGATTACAGGCGTGAGCCACAGCGCCCGGCCAACATGACATTTTAAAATATGTATTCACTGTGAGATGGTTAAATTAAGCTAATTAACATATATAACCTCAAATGCTTATTATTTATTTTATGGTGAAAGTGCTTAAAAAATCTACCGTCTTAACAATTTTTAAGAATACAGGACGTTATTATTAACTATGGTCATCGTGTTTGTATCCCGCTCAAAATTCGTATGTTGGAACCTAATACCTAATGTGATAGTAGTAACAGGTAGGACCTTTGGGAGGTGATTAATTTGGCTCTATTAAGCATTATTAAGATATAATACAATATTTTATTAATAATTAATATGAATTCCCTGGCACTTTAGGCCTGCCTTGTACATGAGCAGAGCAGCCTTTCAGTGTTGGAGGGATGCCATCAGGCTTGAAGATGTGACAGGCACTGGCAGGTGGAAGTCAGAGAACACTGAGAGGCCCAAGGAACATGAGAGGGGACAGGACAGTATCTGCTACACCGTACATGCGTTAAGGCACGTGGTTCACTTGAGGTCAGGAGTTTGAGACCAGCTGGATCAACATGGTGAAACCTCATCCCTACCGAAACTACAAAAATTAGTTGGGTGTGGTGATGTTCACCTGTAATCCCACTCAAGAGGCTACTCAAGAGGCTGAGGTAGGAGAATTGCTTGAACCCAGGAGGTGGAGGTTGCAGTGAGCTGAGGCTGCGCCACTATACTCCAGCCTGGGCGATGGAGAGAGATTCTTTCTCAAAAATAAGTCACTTAACATCTTTCGTTTGTATTAATAAATAAGTATTAATAAACAATAATATTAATAATTTTGACTAATAATTTTCCTGAGCATAGAAATTTTTCCTCAAATTATATTTTTTGTATCTTTTTCTATTTGTTTTATTCTCTGTTGATGACACCAATTATGTATAATTTATCTCTTCTGTCTCTCATAGTGATTGTTTCTCTCCATTTTTTAAAACCGATGTCTTTATTTCCGTTTGATTTTGCACACTTAAGGAATATTTGGCGGCCAGGTGTGGTGGCTCACCCAGCACTTTGGGAGGCCAAGGCAGGCGGATCACCTGAGGTCAGGAGTTTGAGACCAACCTGGCCAACATGGTGAAACCCCCTCTCTACTAAAAATGAAAAATTAGGCATGCACAATTGGGCAGGGTGGTGCATGCCTGTGGTCCCAGCTACTTGGGAGGCTGAGCCAGGAGAATCGCTTGAACCCAGGAGGAGGAGGTTGCAGTGAGCCGAGATCATGCCACTGCACTCCAGCCTGGGCCACAGAGCAAGACTCCGTCTCAAGAAAAACATTTGGGACCCCACGGGCCCTACCATGTTCTATGCAGTGCATATTCTTCTACTTTTTCTTTCCATCATGACTTTCATTTACATGATGAATGTTTTCCTTCCAGTTTTCCCTGAGTGCTCTAAGTGCTCATCTTTCATCTTCTTGATGTGTCTTTTCTGAACCCTGCTTTAGCTCTTGTTTTCCAGAAGTAGTTTTTTTTCTTTCGTTCTTAGTGAATAGAAATACACTGGGTCTCAATTTTCATCTGTGACATGGCAACATTTTTCTGGTGTATTTTCTTTCTTCACTATTTATTTTTTCTGCTCCTTTTTTACCTTTTTTTTTTTTTTCTTGTATTATCTGTGTGCAGATATTGCTATGGTCTGGATGTTGGTGTCCCCCCAAAATTCATATGTTGCAACCTAACACCTACTGTGATAGTATTAACAGGTAGGGCCTTTGGGAAGTGATTAAGTCATGGGGGCTCCACCCTGATAAATGGAATTAGTACCCTTATAAAAGAGCCTCAAGGGAGCCGTCATTCAAGCAGTGAGTGAGCCCTCACCAGACACTGAATCCACCAATGCCTTCACCTTGGACTTTTCACACTCCGGAACTGTGAGCAATACGTTTTGTTGTTTGTACGTTATCCCGTCTAAGATATTTTGTTACAGCAGGCTGAAAGGACAAAGACAGATCTGTGCCTGTCCCATTCTTTTCATTAATATTTAAATGAAAAGAATCCTTCCTGATTCAACTCTTTTTAGATTTGTGGGGAACGGTCTGGGGCAGTGTCCTAAGCTAGCAGTACTCTCCATGGCTCTTAAGAAATTTTCTTATGGCACAAGTTTATGTGGCTGAGTGAGTTCTTAAACTGATTTTCCCACAATTGAAGGAGATCTACACTTACATGGAGGCTTTCTATAAAGAGTCCCTAACCTCATACCCTGCCTACTGGCAGAGGCCCTTCAGCAAAGAAAAGCATCTGTGTGTTTCCTGTTCAGCTCCACACTCTCTGCTTCTTCACGTTGCCAAATTGATCCGAAGAGGTTCTCTCCGCCAGTCTCTGCAAATTCTCGTTCAAAGACGGGGCTTATTGGATTCATCCTTCAGCGTAGATCACCTACTTTGAGCACTAGGCTCTATAGGCTTTCTTTGACATCTGCAGCCACAGATGTCCTCTCTTGGTGTCTTTCCACATACACAACAGATCCTTGCTGACTTTCCTCATGTATTATGGTTTGGGGATATGGCAGCTGATAGTTTTACCAACGATGGAATTTACATTTCAGTTTCTCATTTTTGGCATTGTTTTAAGAATGATTGCTGAGAGAAGGGAGCATAAATGTCTTTTTCCTGCTGTCTTAAATATACAAGTTGATAGTTTATTGGAAGAGAAGTGTTCCTCTTGCCTCTCTTCTTCTCACAAATATTTTGTCTCTGCTGTAGTCCAGCACTGTCCAATACAGCATATATGGTGACAAACGTGTTCTGTATCTGTGCTGATTGATACAAGTAGCCAATAGCCACAAGTGACTATTGAACACTTGGAATGTGGCTAGTATGGCTGAAGACTACATTTTAAACTTTATCCAAGTTAATTTACTTAAAATCAATTTTAACTAGCCTGAATCTAGTTCTTTAGGTGTCCCTAAAGATATATATATATATATATTATATGTATATATTTAGAAGGCATATTCCTTCCTAGGTTTTATTTTTTTCTCCTGCTTGTCACATCCCTTCCCTGAGGCAAAGAGCACAGAGCCCAAACTGCTTAGAGGTAAAAGAGAAACTGCTGGGGAAAAAAACATGAGCCAATAGCTCAGAAATCTTATCCCCCGTTAGCTGGTGTCTGATTTGCCTTCTTAGATGGCACTAAAGCCCAAGGATTAGTTGGAGGCATCCAGCAACATTTCTGGATACAGATGCCCAGCACCTTTTAGCCTGAGCTGTCACATTTGGTACCTAAGGCAAATACTACTGCAGTGACCTTTGGAATTTCTAATCATTTACAATGAAAACAGCTCATGGCTGGGTTGCTAAGTCCAAAGAAATACAATGATAAGGGAGAGACAAGATATAAGTCAAGTGTGTCCTTATTCCCAGGGAGCAGATGGCCCACAAAGCCATGCACTGGCCACTACCTGTATCTCTAGTGTCCTCTTGAAACTTTCACTTTTGTTCTTTGTGGTCTGGCTTCCTCTCAGACTCTAAGAATGTGCCATGTTCCTGCTCACTACGGGACTATTGCAGATCTTGTTCTCTATATCTGGAAATCCCCACCACTCCTTTGTCATCTTTTACTTTTAACTCCTGCCCATTGTTCAGATCGTGAATATCACTTCTTCAGGCAGGCCTGTTTTGGTTCCTTAGTCCAGGTCGGTTATACCTTAATGAATAAAGTGGCTGAGATGTCTGTCCCAGGTGTTTGAAAGTTGGCTGCAGATGGGAACACATCTGAATCTCTCCAGGAGCTCAGGATACTCCCAGGATATGGAGCTCCCACCGTCCATCTCTAAGATGCATTGATGTATGTGGTTTATCATTTTACGGTGCTTGAATGGATGGATTCTGGCTTCAAAGTGCTTGTCTAAAAGCAGAGGATAGAATTTCCTATTTCCATTCTATGCTGTAAACTATTACCCAGCTGTAAACATATTAAATATATTCTCCTCTCATGCAGTGTAAAACACTGAACATTCTAGGTGATTTGAAACTGAACTCGTAGACTCTTTAGTCATAGTATAAAAAAAGAAAAAATATTTTTATTCATAGAACTCACAGAGTAGGAACATTGCTTTAGATTTAGATATTTTCTAGAAATGCAGGCTGGAATAATAAAGAGTCATGGCACAATTTTCTCCAAGGGGGAAAGGTAGTGCTTTTACCTAATGATTAAGATTATTTCCCAGTTTGCTTGGCTTACAAAGTATGTTCATTGTTCTCTGCCAATTTAGTGCTTTGCTATTCATGGAGATAGGCCTGGAGAGTGGCTGAACAGAAAGCAGGGCAGTAAAGAAAAGGGAAAATAAGAGAGTAAGATTGGCTTAGGATAGAGTGAAGGAAGTCCCAAAGACTAATTTTCTCAGTGTAATAGAGCTTGTAAAAGCAATTTCTCCCTTTCAAAAGCTACACTGATTATGCTGAGTCAGGTGAATTCTAGGTTAATATCTAAGCCATTTTGTACTGTTGTCTACAATGCTTATAGAATTATTCATTGACAAAGGCAACTTACTGACCAAATAACGTGACTTCTTTGAGTTTCCCAATATAGCAACTATAGTGTAAAAGGCCAATTGCTACTCCTCGATTGGAGTTAACTCAGGCTGCACCGGGGAAAGCAGGATAGTCAGAAGGAGGTTGCTAGGGTATTAGGCCATTTCCAAATGTGACCTGTGTCAAAATCAGCTTCATTTTTCTCTATAGACTAAATTTAATTTTAAATTTATAAATGTACTCAAATTTCTGAGACTTCGGTTGTGCACTAATTTATATTGACTTACCAGTAGCAGATCCACAGAAAAATCCCAAAGGTCAAGCATCAACCTATAATGGCAGAATTCTCAACTCCTTCACATAGACTGTGATCCAGAGGAAAGCAGGATTAGCAGGGGTACCTCTTTATACATGAAAACTTGGACTGAGATTTCTCTGAGATGACTAACATGAATTAGTTATGTAACTGTTTCAAAGTAGCCTGAAAAAATTAAATTCAGATGAAGTTATTATGCAGGCTTAACAGCCTTCTGAGAGCCCAGGCCTGAGGCTAAGAAAATAAAAGTGGACCTTATTTGTATTTAATCAACAAATGAATGAATTAGCTCCTTAAAAAGCTTTAAAATTGTCATGTTTGACTAGACTTGCTCAGTTAGAATTGGAGAGGCTATTTTGAGAGTGAATTACAGTCAGTATCTTGTGAAAATGGAAGTCCGATATCATACACATGTAGATTTTTTATTCTCTCTTCCTGTTTGTCTGAGCAACTTGCTGCTTTTCATTCTTCAGCAAAGGATACATATTCAATAAAGGAGACATTCTGTAGCTAAGTGTGGCTTTTTTCTTTTTTTTCTTTTTCGGTTGATCTGTGGCCCCTTTGATAAAGGGCAGAGTGGAGACAGAGTAGGAGAGACTCCAATTCGGTGGTATCACAATGCTGGCTCAAAATTCACAAACTCAAAGGAGGGGTCTCCAAGAGCCTCTTGGAAATGTGAACGGCATCATTTATTGTCATGGACACAACGTCATTAACGTGTCAATAAGACAGCATTACAATATAGATTATTTTTTGTTTTGATTGTGGATTTTGCAAGATAAGTAGACAATGATACTCAAAGTAATGAACCTAAAACTATGAAAGTGTTTTCATATAGAACTAAAATGTACGTTGTCTAACATATACTTAATGAAATTTATACATGCCATTGTAATAACTTACAAATTAGTGTAAATTAAACACTATTTGGTGGGAATCACCACAGAATCTTAGAGGCTAAGTGGGTTCAAGTAACTCTTGTTTTCTTGGAGTCCCAGAGAAGATAAATTTTTGCCTGAGAACGCACAGCTACTAAAAGGCTCACGCCTCCTCTCCTCCAACAAACCACCTCTTGTTGTTCTTTATATGTTGTAACAGTACCCAAGTTCTGAAGTAAATGTTTTTAATTAAAATACAAGATTCCCCACCCCACTTTGTGTGGGAAGCTGAATTAGATAATTAGATAATTTCTACAATTTTTTCAAAATAAAAAAATGAAATTGTGAAAATTTTACACAGTCATACTGTCACTATGTAGCTTTTTCTTCATAATCCAACAACATTTTCCAAATAACCTGTTCTATTTCATCCTCACTTCCACCATGACTGCCACTCAGGCATATTTTGTGTGTACTTTTTGGGGTATAATTTTTATATTACTCAACAGGGGCTACTTTGACCTCAAATATCTTTTTATGATCTGAGGTGTGAACTTGTCTGCCTCCATCTTACAAATCTTCTCCTAGGCGCCTCTGCCCACAAATGAGAAGCTTTTGAGCAGACCCCAGGTTGTCCCTTTCTTTTCTCCCTACCTTGATCTACAGATTCATTGAGCTCTAGAGCATTCGAAAGAGAAGGAAAGCCACATGATAAAATATGAAGGTGAAGCTGGGAGTTACAAAGTGCAGACTCTGCTGTAGGAGAAGCAAGACCCCTGTCCGGATGGCCCCTGGAGAGGTGAGTTAGCATGAGGAAGCTGGCTGGGGAATAACGGGGAAAGGGAGGGGTTGAGATTTGCTTCATGAAAGGATTTAGGGGATCCTCTTTAAGATCTGGCTCCTCTAGTTCCCTAAAAGAAGCAATGTATGTCTACTTTGCTTTCTGGAGTCAGAAAGGAATGCTTGATTTCTCAGCAGAACTACTGTTTGTTTGTTTTTCCTCTCTAAATACTGGCATCCTTTTAAAAGAAAGCAAAGCTTTTTATTTCACAGAATTAAAAGTCTTAACACACTTAGAAGAGTTTAACATCTTAGTATAAAGGGATATGTGTGAGAAAGTAAATACAGATATCAGATTCGTCCTGCTTTTGATAGGGGCAAGGCTCCGGGAACAGAGAGGCACAGCTCTTCTGCAGTGAGAGGAGAAGATGCCAGCCATTCTGGGAAGTGTGGAGCAGGAGTAAGACAAGGCCATCAAAGACCAATTCCCTTATTTTATGATTTGCTTGGAGCTGTTCTAACTATCTTCATCTGAGTGCAGACAAATAAAGCTGTGTGCAAAGGTTTTACAGCTCTTGACCTTACTCAATATCCACACCTAGGTGAGAACCATGAAGCATTTTGTAACACCCTTAGCATTTTGCCGTCTTTCAAAATACACCTTTGAGACTTTTACTTTATTTTCTCAAAATGTAATCTTCCCCAGCTCTACCCAGCACATTTAAATCACGATAAGACAGATGACCGTAAAGATAATTTACCTTTGCTAAGGTTTCACTTAGAAGACTCCCCTTGATGCTTTATTTTTCTAAGATCGACCATTAGCTAGTGCACTCTGTCACAGGATAGAAATTTGTAGCATTGGTTGTGTGAAAATAGCACAAGTATGAACCCACAGTTTAAGAGGTTGTATTTCTTGATCTAGTTAAAAAATCATCTCATGTTGTTCTTTAAAACATATAACACTACCCAAAAGTTTCTGGCTAATGTTAGGATCAGACAGAGGGTTGATGAGCTGTAATGTCGATAGTGCAGACGTCATAAAACAACACCTACTGCCTTCTAAAACAGAGGAGCGGGAGCAGTGGATGGGGAACTTGGGAGGTTCTCTAGTGCCACCATTGACTTAATTCCAACAATATGCAAAAGAACTTGTGAAAACTTTGTATGCTACAAAATGATGGACAAAAATTCCAACTGTTTGACTGTTGGTTTGTAGAACATAACGGACAAGATGATGTGATATTTTGGGTGTCTGATTGTGTTACCTGAAACCAAGAGAAGATGAACATCCTGGTTTTGGCTATAAATGTTCTAGCCAGAAGTAGCATGGCTAAAAGGCATTGATACCAAAGAAGGGCAATAGGAAAAGAACTTTTATGTTTCTGATATGACTCTCTTTATTTAGTTTCCTATCAATAATGACATTTTGAAATTCCTCAGGAATTTTCACACTGCTGTGGCTTTTTATTTGCAAGTGCTTAGGATGTGTAAATAGAAAGGGGTGGGGCTTTTTGTTTCCTGGAGGTAGCACTCCACTAGCATCCAGTTAGAATACAACTGCTTCCCACCTTAAACAGGTTTCCTCTTCCCTTTTTATGGGATTGGAAGTGAACTCAATTCAGTTACTTCAGATTCAGCAAGTAGGATGTGGCAAATTAAGGGAAAAAAACATTAATGAACTTATTCAGCTATGGTTAACCTCCCTGAGATGGGCAACTCTGGCTTGAGTGGTCTAAATTATACGATGTCTAATGTGATCACTTAAAATATCTATGGCTTTTTCTGTGATTTAATTGTTTTACAATCTTGACTTTCCATTTTGAAGTCTAAAATAATTTTAGACTTATACAAATGTTGCAAAAATGGTACAAAGAATTCTCATATACCCTTTACCTAGCTTTTCCAGATGTTAATATCTTACTTAAGCCTAGTACAATTATCAAAATCAGGGAATTCACACTGATTTAATTCTATGGCTCATCTTCAGATCTCAGTTAAATTTGCTGCTTGTCTCACTAATGCCTACTTTCAGATCCAGGATCAAGCCCAAGACACCTTACATTTACTTGTTGGATAATGACTTTTGAACATTGCTGTACCAGGCCAGACATGGTGGCTTACACCTGTAGTCTCAGCACTTTGGGAGACTGAGGCTTTTGCAGATCACTTGAGGTCAGGAGTTCAAGACCAGCCTGGCCAACATGGTGAAACCTCAACTCTACTAAAAATAAAACAATTAGCTGGGCATGGTGGTGGGTGCCTGTAATCCCAGCTACCAAGGAGGCTGAGACAGGAGACCCTCTTGAACCCAGGAGGTGGAGGTTGCAGTGAGCTGAGATTGCGTGACTGTACTCCAGCCTGGGCAGCAGAGTAAGACATAGTATACCATCTGTTTTCTGTTTGTTTGTTTGTTTTTTGTTTTTGTTTTGTTATTTGTTTTTTTCCTTTCTTCCTTCCTTCCTTCTTCCTTTCCTTAAACCCTTTCCCTTCCCCTCCCCTCCCCACCTCTCTCCTTTCCTCTCTTTTCCTTTTCTTTCTTTCTTTCTTTCTTTCTTTCTTTCTTTCTTTCTTTCTTTCTTTCTTTCTTTCTTTCTTTCTTTCTTTCTTTTTTTCTTTCTTTCTTTCTTTCTTTCTTTCTTTCTTTCTTTCTTTCTTTCTTTCTTTCTTTCTTTTCTTTCTTTCAACAATTAGCAACCTTGAGTATAATGATGTCATAATTATAAGATTAGCCCAGTAAAAATGCACACTTAATAAATACAGTATGTGTAAACATCATTTTATATGCATTGGGAAACCAAAAAAAAATTGTGTGAGTCACTTTATACCCAATGTTCACTTTATTATGGTGGTGTAGAACTGAACCTGCAATATCTTTGAGGTATGTCTGTAACTGCTTGATGTACTTATTCTAGGTGTAATAGAAAGTAAAAGGGTCAAACTTTTCCTAGGCACGTTTACTTCTTACCCATTTCAAATAGGAAATGTTATTATAGTCTTAGAAGCATTTTACTAGGATAACACTTCTCATGGTTAACTGGGTCAGAAGCCAAATTAGAATATTTTTAACCCCTCTTGATAGAATTCTAATATCAACTGCCAGCTTTATCTAAAATTAGCCTTTGCTTTATCCCATCTAAAAGCTTTTTAATCCCTTTTGTTTTGACATATCAACTGTTGAAATTCTCATTGTAAGTCAATGTAGTGGAATTTTATTTTATTTTTTGGTGCCAAATGTATGAATAACACTGAGCTAATTAATATCCTAAGAAGTATAAGAATGGTTCCAGCCTCAAAGGGCTTATAACCTTATTGGAGAAGTAGTACATATCTTTTGCTAAAAGTTAATTAAGGTATGTATATTAGGGTTTTCCAAGGGAAGCAGAACCAACAGAATGTGTGTGTGTGCATGCATGCGTGTGTATACATATATATGTATGTGTATATATATATATACACACATGTTTATGATAAGTAATTGGCTCACATGATTATGGAGGCTTTAAGAGCTATAGTTTAGGGCTAGGGGCAGTGATGCACACCTACTCAGGAGACTGAGGCAAGAGGATCGCTTGAGCTCAGGCATTCAAGACCAGTCTGTTGACTCTAACAACAACCAAAAAGATCTGCAGTTGGCAAGCTGGGCACACAGGAGGAGAGCCAATGGTAAAAGTTCCAGTCAGAGTCTGAAGAACCAGGAGAGCTGAAAGCTGGCACACTCGAGATCCAAGAAGAGCCAATGTTTCTGTCCAACTCTGCAAGCTAGAAAAGGTCAATTCATAACTCAAGCAAGTCAGGCAGGTGGAATTCTTTCTTATTCATCTTTTTCTTTTAGGGCCTTCAGTTGAATGGATAAGGCTCATCAGTAATTAGGAAGGCAATCTGCTGTACTCAGTCTACCAATCCAAATGTTAATCTCATCCCCCTCAGAGACACACCCAGAATAATGTTAGATCAAATGTGTGGGCACCATATGGTCCAGTCAAGTTAACACATAAGAGGCAGACCAATGTGGATTGGAATAGTGAACCTGACCTGAGCCTTAAAGAGTGGGCAATATTAGAACAGGAATGGAGGTGCTTCAAGAGAAGAGGAGGAATTGAGTCAAGGTAGAAGAGATCAACAACAGCAGCAAAACTCTAGAGGCTAAAGCAGAGGGTTTGAGGTGAGCAGTGTTGGCACCCAGCAAGAGATAGTGTAGTATCACCCATTAGAGATTGAAATTTTAGAGTAGTGAGCTGAAATGTGATGTAATGATGTGAAAAGCAATAGGATTTAATGTTAGCAGTTTTAAAAATGACTTGAAATGAGTGATGGTTTTGAAGGTCAATCTGGTGATAGTATGAATTTGAGTGGATTAAGAAATGGGAACTGGTTAAAGACAATATTAACAGTAATTCAGACAAGAAGTGATATCTTAGAAGGAAAGAAAGTGGTTATGAAAAAGAGGAAAAATCCAAGAAAAATGACTGTTGCTAGGTCGCTGATGGAATAAAGGAGATGAAGAAAAGAAAGGGGCCAAAAATCCTAATCAAAATCATTTATGTATTTCTTACTATGTACTGGGGTAGTACTAAAACTTTAACCTGAATTAGTCATCACGATAATCTTTGTCAAGTATCCCACATCTCTGCAGAGTAAAATCTATAGAGGATGGCACACAGCCTATCACTCTAAAATTTCACTTTCTAATGGATGATATCACCCCACCAATTGCTGTGTGTCAACACTGCTCATCTCTAACCTTCTGCTTTAGCCTCTAGAGTTTTGCTGCTGTTGTTGATCTCTTCTATCTTGGCTCAATCCCTTCTGTTCTCTCTAAGCGGCTCCACTCCTATCCTAATACTGCCCACTATTTAAGGTTTGGGTTAAGTTCACTATTCCAATCCACATTGGTCTGTCTCTTATGTGTTAACTTAACGGGACCACAGAGTGATCACACATTTAATCTAACATTATTCTGGGTGTGTCTCTGAGGGTGTTTGTAGTTGAGATTAACATTTAGCTTGGTAGACTGAGCACAGCATACTACCTCCTTAATATAGATGAGCCATATCCATAGACCCCTTTGTTTATGTGTAGACCTTGTATAACTGGTTAAACTCATCTCTGTCCAGTAGTTCCTCCAATGTTAGCTTTCAGCCTTTGGACTTATTTGTAGTTGTATGCACAGGCTGATATCTCTTATAATGTATTTCTTTGCCAGCATGCAAACTCCTAGTTTGCTCCCTTGAAAAGTTACTTATCTTTCAAAATTTAGTGGTGTGTACATTACTTTCTCTGGGGTAGCTTTCTTGCATTTTTCCAGCTGGCTGAGGTATTGTTGGCTCCTTATCTCTCTTATTGGATTACCAGATAATTTAACAAGAGAGCCGTGCTTTTCATAATGCATTTTCAGGTTCTAACAGTGTCATGTAAAGTAGGGTTGGTCTTAGAATTAGTTAGTATTGTTGATGAATGAATGACTGAATGAATGGTGAGTGTGTTGGTCAATATTACACCCTTCTGTTCAATGATTTTATGAGTTGATTGCTTAAGCCCCTTTCTTCTAATTTCTTTTTCCAGTGCCTAGAAATCATCCTTAATTTTGCTATAAATTTCTTGTTTGTTAGGATCTTTCCGAATGCTATCTGGAATAACCATATTAGTAGCAAAATAGTTTCAATTTCACCACCTCACTGTCAACTTGAACACAGTCTTCTGTCCTGCTTCCAGCTTTTGGTAAGTGTTGAGAATAGGATTTTTTTTTTTTTTTTCCATTTTAAGACTGTCTGTTAGAAAAGAGTTAATTTTAAAACTTTCAAGTTGATCGGGCGCAGTCGCTCATGCCTGTAATCCCAGCACTTTGGGAGGCTGAGGTGGGTGGATCATGAGGTCAGGAGAGTGAGACCATCCTGGCTAACACGGTGAAGCCCCATTTCTACTAAACACACACACACACACACAATTAGCCGGTAGTGGTGGCGGGCACCTGTACCCCCGGCTACTCAGGAGGCGAGGCAGGAGAATGGCATGAACCTGGGAGGTGGAGCTTGCAGTGAGCAGAGATCATGCCGCTGTACTCCAACCTGGGTGACAGAGCAAGACTCCATCTCAAAAAAAAAAAAAAACAAAAAAAAAAAACACCAAAAAAACTTTTAAGTTATTTATTGTCAGGAGAAGATACTTTTGCAAACAGGAGGACATCAAAACAAATTTTCTCCACTCTTTATATAACAATAGTTGTCATTTATTGAGCTCTTATTGTATGCTAGATGATTTTATTTTCATTTGTTTCACAAATATTTATTGAACACACACTAAATGCTAAATACCGTTTTTAGTGCTATGTTTTTTAAGTGTAATTAACAAAATGGCCCAAAATTTACACACGTCAGATATTTTGCTATGTTAGTTGCCTTAAGTCATATAATTAAAGTAATATGATCCTTTGAACAGCTCTTTAAGATAGGTTGTATTTTCCCTGTTTTATAAAGAGGACACAGGAAAATAGAGAGGTTAAGTTGCTCACTCATGGTCTTGTGGTTAGTGAGTTTAAAACTGAGATTTGGATCCAGAACTATCTTACTTCATATACTCTTGTTTATTCCATATTCCTCCTTAGTATAACATTGTGGAGAAGCTCTGGACTCATGGTAGAAGATCTGGCGGAGAAAAATTCCAGTTCACAGACTTGCTATGTGCATGACTATTGATGTATTACTGGACTTCGCCAGACTTCTTCTGGGTTATGATAAGACTGACACAGTGTTATTCTGCAGATGGCATGAAATACTCTAAATGAAAATTCTTAGCACCATTCCTGGCATAAAATAGGCATGCAGTACATGTTGGTTTCATTTGAATTGCAAATTACAAAAATTACAATCTTTTTACTCCAAGTTTAAGATTCTCCTTTTAATTTTTTTAACTTTTATTTTAAGTTCAGGAGTACATGTGCAGGTTTGGGGCATATGGAAAATTCGTACAACAGGAATTTGTTGTACAGATTATTTTGTCACTCAGGTATTAAGCCTAGTATGCATTAATTATTTTTCATGATCCTCTCCCTCCTTCCACCCTCCACCCACCAGTAGTAGGCCTCAGTATGTGTTGTTCCCCTTCATGAGTCCATGTGTTCTCATCATTTAGCTCCCACTTATAAGTAAGAACATGCGGTATTTGGTTTCTGTTCCTGTGTGAGTCTGATAAGGATAATGACCTCCAGCTCCATAAATGTTCCTGAAAAGGACATGATCTCATTCATTTTTTAAGGCTGCATAGTATTCCTTGGTGTATATGTATCACATTTTTCTAATCCAATCTACCATTGATGGGCATTTAGGTTGATTCCATGTCTTTGCTATTGTGAATAGTGCTGCACTGAACATACTTGTGCGTGGGTCCTTATGACAGAACAATTTATATCCCTTTGGGTATATACTTAGCAATGGAATTGCTAGGTCAAATGATATTTCTGTTTTTAGGTCTTGGAGGAATTGCCATACTCTTTTCCATAATGGTTGTACTAATTTACACTTGCATCAATAGTGTATAAGAATTCTTTTTTCTCCCACAAACTTGTGGGCACCTGTTATTTTTTAACTTTTTAATAATAGCTATTTTGACTGGTGTGAGATGGTATCTTATTGTGGTTTTGATTTGCATTTCTTTAATGACCAGTGATCTTGCACTTTCTTTCATTTGCTGGTTGGCCACATGTATGTCTTCTTTTGAAAAGTGTCTATTCATGTCCTTGACCACTTTTTTATATTTTGTTTTGCTTTTTCTTTTAGAGTTGTTTAAGTTTCTTATAGATATTAGACCTTTGTCAGATGTATAGGTTGAAAATATTTTCTTTCATTCTGTAGGTTGTCTGTTTACTCTGTTGATAGTTTCTTTTGCTGTGCAGAAGCTCTTTAGTTTAATTAGATACAATTTGTTGATTTTTCTTTTGTTGCGATTGCTTTTGGCATCCATAGAGCTGCTGGATTTGGTTTGCCAGGATTTTGTTGAGAATTTTTGCATTAATATTCATGAAGGATATTGGAATGAAGTTTTCTTTTTTTGTTGTGTCTCTGCCCAGTTTTGGTGTCAGGATGATGCTGGCTTTGTAGAATGAACTGGGGAGGAATCCCTTCTCTTTAACTTTTTGAAATAGTTTCAGTAGGAATGGTACCAGCTCTTTGTACATCTGTAGAATTTGGCAGTGAATCCATTTGGTTCTGGGCTTGTATTGGTTGGTAGGCTATATATTACTAACTCAATTTTGGAGTTCATTATTGATCTGTTCAGGGATTCAATTTCTTTCTGGTTCAGTTTTGGGATGGTATATGTATCCAGGAATTTAACCATTTCTTCCAGATTTTCCACTTTGTGTGCATCGAGTGTTCATAATATTCTCTGATGATTATTTGTATTTCTTTTTTCCTTTCCTTTTTTTTCCTTTTTTTTTTCTCTTGAGACCGAGTCTCGCTCAGTCACCCAGGCTGGAGCGCAGTAGTATGATCTGGTTCACTGCAGCCTCCGCCTCCTGGGTTCAAGTGATTCTCATGGTTCAGCCTTCCGAGTAGCTGGAATTACAAGCGCCCACCACCACAACCTGCTAATTCTTGTATTTTTCATAAAGACATGTTTTCACCATGTTGGCCAGGCTAGTCTCGAACTCCTGACCTCAGGCGATCTGCCCACCTCAGCCTCCCAAAGTGTTGGGATTACAGGCATGAGCTACCACATCGGGCCAATTATTTGTATTTCTCTGGAGGCGGTGGTAATACCCCATTGTCATTTGTAATTGTTTTTATTTGGACCTTCTGTTTTTTCTTATTTATTAGTCTAGCTAGTGGCTTATTTTATTAATTTTTTTCAAAAACCCCCCACAACTCTTGTATTTGTTGATCTTTTGAATGGTTTTTTCAGTGTCTCAATCTCCTTCAGTTCAGCTCTAATTTTGGTTATTTCTTGTCTTCTGCTGGATTTAGGGTTCATTTGTTCTTGGTTCTCTAGTCCTTTTAGTTGTGATGTTAGGTTGTTAAAGTGAGATCTTTCTAGCTTTTTGATGTGGGCATTTAGTGCTATAAATTTTCCTCTTAACACCGCCTTGACCACATCCCAGGAATTCTGGTATGTTGTATCTTTGTTCTCATTAGTTTCAAAGAACTTCTTGATTTCTGGCTAAATTGCATTATTTACTGAGAAGTCAATCAGAAGCAAGTTATTCAATTTCTATGTAATTATATGATTTTGAGTAAATTTCTTCATCTTGATTTCTAATTTTATTGCACTGTGATCCAACAGAGTGGCTGTTATGATTTCAGTTCTTTTGCATTTGCTGAGGAGTGTTTTATGTCTGATTATGTGGTTGATTTTTGAGTATGTGCCATGAATCAATAAGAATAATGTATATTCTGTTGTTTTTGGGTGGAGAGTTCTCTAGGTGTCTATCAGGTCCATTTAATACAGTGCTGAATTTAGGTCTTGAATATCTTTGTTAATTTTCTGTTTTGACAGTCTGTCTAATATTCTCTGTAGGGCATTGAAGTCTCTCTCTATTATTGTATGGGAGTCTAAGTCTTTTTGAAGGTCTCTAAGAACTTGCTTTATGAATCTGGGTGCTCCTGTGTTGGGTGCATATATATCTAGGATAGTCAGGTCTTCTTGTTGAATTGAACTCTTTACCATTGTGTAATGCATTGTATTGTTTAATCTTTTTTGGTGTAAAGTCTGTTTTGTCTGATATTAAGATTGCAACCCTTGCTTTTTTCTGTTTTCCATTTGCTTGGTAGATTTTTCTCCATCCCTTTATTTTGAGCCGATGTGTGTCATTGCATGCAAGATGGGTTTTCTGCAGGCAGCATACCATTGGTTCTTCCTTCTTTATCCAGCTTGCAACTCTGTGTCTTTTAAACGGGGCATTTAGCCTATTTACATTCAAGCTTGGTATTGATATGGGTGGATTTCATCCTGTTGTTGTGCTTTAGCTGGTTATTATGCAGCTAACATATTTTGTTAGCTGCATATTATTGTAACCATATTTTGGTTATCGTTTGTGTGGTTGCTTTATAGTATCATTGATCTGTGTACTTAAGTATGTTTTTGTAGTAGTTGGTAATGGTCTTTCTATATAAAATTCCTTTTTAAGAGTATAATAAAGTCAATCATTTCCAGCATCTATGTGATGAATTAAATTACTCCAGTGATCTCTCCTAATGCTGTATTTTATCATCTGAATAACACCTGGGTTCACAGGTTGAATCAATCAGGGAACTCAGTAGGAGGGCAGAAAGATGGCAAGAATACTAGCAGAGACCAGTTAAATTTCCTGGGCAATGAAGTAGCTGTCTTAGAAATAACGTACGTCTTTAAAGTAGCTCCTGGATACTCCAGAAGCTGCAGGCAGTGAAGCGGCCCTCCATCCTCCTCCCTCACTGAGGAGCCCTCCTCCACAGAGCTGTTGCATGTTCTGGTGCTCTAACACTGCTTGTCTTCTCTGCTAGTGTCTGTGGTTTGGAACACCCACTACTGATGTACATATACTGTTTTACTGCAACTAGTGGTGTCCTTGTTGTTGCTGCCAATCCCAGAAGCATTGCTGATAAATGAAATGATACTGTTTTGGCAGCTGAAGTAAGAATGTGACTATGGGAAAGCCACTAAATGGATCTAGTTTCCTGTTGTCTGAAAAATGAGGGAACTAGGGGAGATGATCTCTTAGATGAAGTCTCAGAATTCTAGTTCTCGAATTCTGTGATTTTTCTTCTCTCATCTCTTTGGCCTCTTCTGTGTTTTGTCCATTATCCTACTAGCTTTGGTAGTTTTGGGTCCCACTGAAAAAACTGTTTTCGTGACAATACATACTGGTTGACGTGACAACTCATTCTTCTTCCCCCAGAGCAAACTGACCAAACTCTGTGTCAGAGAAACACCTCTTGTCATGTCCTCCCTGTTTATGCCAGCTTTAAAAAAATTTGTATGGATTTAGGGGGTACAACTGCAGTTTTGTTCTATAGGTATATTGAATAGTGGTGAAGTCTGGGCTTTTCGTGTAACCATCATCTGAACAGTGTACATTGTACCCTTTAGGTAATTTCTCAGCCCTCCTCTCCACTCTTCTGTGTTTCCAATGTCTATTATTCCACACTCTATATTCATGTGTACACATTATTCAGTTCCCACTTATAAATAAGAACATGCAGTATTTGACTTTCTGTTTCTGACCTATTTCACTTAATGACCCAGTTCTGTCCATGTTGCTACCAAAGACTGATCACATTCTTTTTTATGGCTGAGTACAATTCCTTTGGTGTATGTATACCACATTTTAAAAACCCAATCATCTGTTAATGTTAGGTTGGTTCCACGTCTTTACTATTGCAAATAGTACTGCAATAAACATACAAGTACAAATATCTTTTTGATATAATCATTTCTTTTCCTTTGGGTAGATACCCAGTAGTTGGATTTTTTCAAGTTCATTAATTGTTGGATGTTTGGGGGTTAATTTGCCACAAAGAGATTCTTTTTCTGGGGAAAACTTTTTTCAAATTCTTCTGGAGCTTGGGGGTTCAATAATATTAAGCTCTAGAAAGATAAAGGTATGGTTTTACAACAATGCCACTAACAATACATTTTCAAGGCATTTTTCATGTACTTCTTTCCACCTGATGAAATTAAAAGTTACTTATGGGAAAAAGAAAGGAAGAAAGAACATGGTACATTTATTCAGAATTACACAATAGCATTTTTTGAAGCTTCCACAGAGGAATTTTAAAGCTGTTAGTGTCACCCTCTCACTTCTTAAAGTGGTTAACTCAGCTCATAAACTGGACTCAAGTAAATTTTGTAAATGCCTATAAAATTAAAAAAAATTAAAAATCTATTTTCAGCATCTATTAACAAAATGTTAATTTTTCTTTAAGATTAGTTTGTTAAATTCATAAAAAGAGAAATAGCTTGACTAATAAAAGACACAGTGTCTGTCTTCTGCAGTAAGCACAGAGGCGTTGACAAAGGGATCTTAACTGTCAAGGATCATTTAAAACCAATGAATTAAAAATCAGGAGGTCAGGGAGAGCTGTACAGAGATGATAAGGCTCTCTGTATTTGTCTTAACAAAGAAAGTATTAAACCAGAGTGATTTTCTCCTTCCTTCTTTTTCCCCCACCAGGAAGAAATGTGAAACTCAATTTTACCCTTGATTGAAAAGGTGCTAATTTGTCTGACAAGTTGTTGGAATCTGAGGATGCTCAAGGTATCCTTGATGTCTCAAACCTTCATGCTGAGTGAAGCATGCCTCTAATGTGTCAATATTTAGGAGATATTTTATATCTCATTAGGTAAGAACAATATAAACCACCTGAATGCAGATGGGGCAGGAACTTGTCCCCTGTCAAAGAGAAAACCTTCAGCTTGTTATAACCAAGGCAATTTTTGAAACACCCTCATTCAACTAAATATTTGATTAGAAATTAACTTTATTCTTTTACATTGTAGAGAACTTAAGTGAACTTTCTCCCCATTTTCTGCCTTTTTTCGGCAGGTGTGATCTCCAAATCCTTCCCTTTATTGATTGCAGTATCAATGAGTATTTATCAAGAAGTTTCCTAAGAGAGATGGAAATGGAAATATGAAAGCTCTAATTCCTTTTCTTTTTAATTGTGTATTTATTGATTGTTTTCATATACTTTCTAAAGCCAAGAATTAGCTGTATGAATGACCTTTGCATGTTAACTAAAGCCTAATTGGTAAACTGATGTATCACTGAGAGGAAATTTCTACTGGAGAAAAAGTCATTTTCCTAGCACATAAGTCACCCCAGGTTGCATGGCTGTTAATAATGGCTAACACATATAACTCTTCCTATGGGCTAGATACTGTCCTGTGTGCTTTTATCCATATTAACTCTGGCAATTCTCTTAATAACCCTGTGAGGTGAGCATTATTATTTTAGCTTTACAGAAGAAGAAAAGTGACTTGGCAAAAAATTGCATGGCTATAAAGTGATGGAGTCAGATTCAGACTCAGAGTCCAGCTTCTAACTCTTATGCTGGGCTGCTTCTTTTTCTCACATATGGAACCTTATCTAGCAGTGATGAAGTGTGCTAGATGGGACTGCATTGTCAATGCAGGAAAAATGCTTCTGCAGTCAATAAAACCTTTTGTGAGATCTGCTTGCAGCTGAGTTTTTCAAAAGAAAAAAACTTCAAAATAAATGTTAGTATTTGCATTACCATTTACTTTTTCCTCTTCAGATTAGCATTATATAAATATATAACTTGTTTCCTTAGCAACTTTAAGATAAAGTATAGCCTATCCATGTACAATATAATGGCTTGATTCAGATGATGTTGACATGGAGAGTAAATAAAGGGAAACTGGCAAGATTCATGTAGTAATTTTAATTTATTAAATGTTCAGTTAACTAACCATACAGTTAATTGCCTTCTGATTAATTTTGAAGAGGACAAATGTCTTACTCAGTAAACAGGAACAATATGATCATATTGTAAAAGGCTGATAAAAAGACCACCTGTTAGTTATCATTATGGACTAGCTCAGTGGCTCTCAGACTTGATTGCACATTAGACTCTGCTGGGGAACATCTAGAACTTCTGTTGCCCAGGCTGGAATTCAGACCAGTTAGAACAGACTCTCCAGGCATCAGTAATTGTCAGAGCTCCCCAGGTGATTTCAATGTGTAACCAAGTTTATAATTCACTGACCTAAATGGAAGTTTTCATGTAAAACTCTATTTCAACCTATTTCAAAAATCCGTCAAACCATTAAAATAAAAATGACTTTTCTTGGAGTTTCTTTTGTCCAAATCAGGAGTTACAACATAATTACTTGAATATCCTAGTACCTGGCATGTATATTTACTCTGAAAGTATAAAAAGTCATTTGTTAAGGTGTATTTACTAAGCTCAAGTGATCTTCTATAACAATCTAAAAGATTCTGTATAAGCCAGGGGCATATTTTAATGATGATTTAAATCATTTATTCCTGAAAAGTTGACAATGTACAGAACAAAATTGTGTGTAGATGTTCTAATATCTTCCTTCTGCCCTCCTGACCTGCTGACTTACAGAGACAACAACCATGGTGCTTATGCCATATGGTTTCTAGTTTGCTTAGGCCAACAGGAAGTCCCATCCCCAACACCTAGGTTTAAAGGTGGGGGAAAAATCAGGTGTTTCCGTATTCCCTTGGCTCCTTTTAAGTGTCTGTTTCCTTCCACTGAAGGTCACTGTTGTCCTCAGGGTCACCTCCTGTACTGGCTCTTCTTCATTTTGGGTTCTTCACGTCTCCCTTTCCTCACACCTTTATGCAAGGGGGGATGAAATACTCCATTGCTGTTAGTTCCAGGTTCCTGCACTGTCCCTAGTGGTTCCTCCACACTCTACCCACAACTTTGTAATAGATTTATGAAAAAAAACTCTTCTCAAGCCATCCCATTTTGACTGTGCCGTTTGTTTTTTGTTGGGGCCTTGACTGATATGGTGCATAATAAAAACTGAGGCAAGAAAATCTGTCCCAAGAGTATGCCAGTGACAATGACAATGACTGGAAGACACTGGACAGCCATGTCACTAAAATGCATGTGAGAATCAAGCTCTAATGTGACAAATGTGTTTAGTAGTTTTTTAAAAGCATGTTTCCCTCTGTTTTTGTAGGTGAGTTACAACTTAAATTCTGTAGCCCACTTACCATTATGTTATTTAGTAGCAATGATTCAAGGATACTATGAGGATGGAAATATATATAGTATGGTCTTTATTAATCATACACTCAGTCATGGTTTCCTCTGAACTATTTACTATTCTCATTATTTGCCCTGGGTTTTTCTACATTAATGTCTTAGCTCATTTTATTGCCTTTTCTTATGATTCAAGGTCTTGATCAAATGCCATCTCTGCCATGAAGATTTCCCTGATTTTTTTTTTTAACTGAAGAGACACATTTTCCTTTACAAAATCTAGCCCACTATCTGCATATCTTGTAGCTCTTTCCACCTGACTTTGTATCTCAGATCTACCCCATCATAGCTGGCTGTCTTTTCCAAGCATCCACACTTTCCTGTGTTTGGCTTTTCTTATCAATAAAATCGAGATCACAACAGTACCTACCTTGGAGTTATCAGGTTTATATTAGATAAGGTAGGTCAAGTATTTCAAACAGTATCTGGCACATAATGAGCGACAAATGTTAGCTATTTTATTCTAGTTATAGTCTTGTAATGAAGCTATTTTGGCACATGCTGTTATTCTGTGATGTACTTAAGAATTGGGACAATGAGAGAGTCACCTTTGTATTCTCAGTATCAAGCAAAGAGACAGGCACAGAGTTGGTGGGTGGGTAGTTGGCAAGTTCATTCGCTTGTTCCTTTAATGAAAGGGAGCCAATCTGGTGCAGTGGTTAAGCTTATAAGTTCAGAAACATATTTCCTGGGTTCAAGTCTGATTTTTACTACTTAATTTTTATGTGATCATCATCAAAATCACTTAAGCTTGCTTTATCTCAGCCTTCTCATCCACGAAGTAGAAACAGTAACAGAACTATCTCAGTATTGTTGAGGTTTAAATCAGATTAACGAAATAAATCACTTAGTACAGTGCCAGAATATTGTAAGCATTCAATAAATGGTGATAATATTAAAGGAATCACAAGATTAGAAAGAAAGTAGTCCAGGGGAGAAAATAATATCTGAGGCAAAAGTACTGTGGTTCAATGATTATTATATTGAAGGCCTAATGTATTGAAAAAAATTACAGTGAAAAAATATATTCCTGATAGATAAGAAAAGCATTTGAGGTTGAGAATTATGTCAGGACAGGGTATCCTTGTATAAAACTGCTCTAGTGATGTGAAAAAGATTCATAAAGTCTATCTCTTGCCAAAGGGTATGTCAAATATGAGATTTACACTTCCTAAGAGTTGTGGATTGTGATACATGCCATTTATTTGTGTGTCAGTAACTCTATAATCATTCCTAGAGAGGGCCCATTCGCTTCTCGCTGACCTCCCCTTTCCACTCTGTACATTCCTCATTACATACCAGATGTGTTCTCTGATGTATGGCCAAAAATCTAGGTGAATCAAGAGTGGCAGTCTAGAATAGACAGGAGCTGCGTCTGGCAGTGATTCATTCTAATTACACCAAAATCTAACTAATGGAGAAGTCAGTGCAGTCAGAAGAGGGAGAGGAATGTGGCTTCTCTTTCTGCCTTTTCTTTTTCCAGAGACTGACCCCAGTGAACTGTTGAAATTTGATAGCCATAATCAATAGCTTGTAAAACAATAAGGTCAGCATTGTAAAGATTCAGATTTTCTGCCTCCAAATGTAATGGAAACAAGACTGGTGTGCTGAGCCACTGAGGTGAGTCTGACCTTAGCTGACTGACTGATAAAGGACCCGGAGCAGAGGAAGAGATAAAAGAAGAACACAGAGAAGATGCAGTTGTAAATATTACATCAGCACAATCCTTGTTTGTACTCTGGGAACATGCTGAATTGTTGTTTTGCTATTGCATTAAAAGTAGAAAATCCCAGCTCTGGAGAAAATAGATTAATTAAGAAGGCTCAGAAGTGGAGTGCCTGCATACGTAGTGCCCTCTGCTTTAGGGATCTCCATCATCATGTTCAAGTTTCTTTATACATTTGGGCTAATTCCATTAGCTCACCCACGTTTCCTAAATACTAGGTTTTAAAGTCTAGGGATTAGTATTGTTTATCTCAAAATTCAAACTGGAACTGTTAGTTCAGAAGTCAGATTTTTCTAAGGTTAAAATGCATACGAGAGGGGTATTGTAGGTCTGCATGTTATTGAACGAGACTGCTCTCAAAACAGTAGACAGATATTTCCACTGTATCTTTTCACAACACTTTAGAATTTGATTAGAAAATAGGGAGAAAATAAATAGACTTGTGGGTTAAATAGATTCTTGCTTACAAGTTTAGAGATTATTTTACTCATAGGGTAGTTTCATGTGAACTGGGTTTTGAAGTTTCAGAAAAAAAGCAATTTCCTGTATTAAACATCTTTAAAAGTTTTCTGAAAATATGCCAGTGACTCAAAAGCCTTCCTGATGAGTAAATAACCTTTACCATTTTTTTCTCTTTGGTAATTGGAAGGTAAACAATTAGGCACATATAAAGTTCTCTTTTAAATAAATGGAATATTTGGATTTAAATATTAGCAGAAAAACGTCTTCTTAGCAGGTGTTATGCATTTGCTGAAGATAGATCATTCAAGAAAGAGTTCAAGAGATTTACTGAAGAGGTATGAGGTTACTGAAGATATAACACCTCTGGGAACAGAGGCTCTAGGTAAAAAACAAACAACGTGGAATATGAAACAAAATTGAATCTTGTATTGACTATAATTAGAATTGAATTTATAGTAAAATCCTGCTGAGTATTATATGATTGGGGTTTATTGTTTGCAAACGGAAGTTACCTTTACAAAGCCAAACACAGCTCCCTTTTGCTGGGTAACTTCTGGTTTTCAATTGTAAGTGAGTATTCAAGGAGACCTGACAGCATGGGATGTAACCTGCCATGATGAACAGCTAATGAGGATTGCCTTCTACCGCAGTCGATTTTCTCTAGAATTATTGTTATGCTGTCTATGCTGGAATCAGTGATGCTGTTAGTATCCAGTTTCTCTGAGTTGCTGCAGTTGCAGGCGAAGTTTTTAAGTTGTAATTAATCTTGATATGTACTTCATGTAAAAAAGTATAGTGATTCAATATTTGCTTTTCAATCTACTTTTTTTTCTATCCCAGTAAGTATTCTGGCATCAAGCATAAGATCTCGATTAAAAAGAAACCTCCAGAAAATGAAAGTATAAATTCTTTAGTGCATTTTAAACCAACAGTTGCATAAAATCTCCACTCAGAAACTTTTGAAACTCTGTGCTTAAAAGAATTTGGTTTGTGTGTAGCTGAAGTGATTGAAGCCTATCCTGTTTTCTAAATTCCTATGTAGATATCCCTTCTAGGCAAAGGAGATAAAATAGGAGTCACCAAAAAGACTCACATTGTGGTGCTCATTGATTGGGGGTCCTTAAAGCTAAGGCATTAAAACAGTTCTGATATAATTGAAATGATATGTGTCACCAGCATTACCTCTCCTTGCTCATATCTCATTGTTGATCTTAAGAGCCTTATGA
The DNA here is from genome assembly GCF_002776525.5 of Piliocolobus tephrosceles. Taxonomy (NCBI): domain Eukaryota; kingdom Metazoa; phylum Chordata; class Mammalia; order Primates; family Cercopithecidae; genus Piliocolobus; species Piliocolobus tephrosceles. Next base: position 56,415,624 of record NC_045434.1, on the reverse strand, counting down.
GAATGTGGCTGCTTGTAATGTAAGAGTTGGGCATTTCTAATTTTGGAGATTTAAAAAAGATCTACTTGGCCCGATCATTATAATGTGAACTTGAAATTGATACTCTTCAACAATCTTTCTACACAGAACCAAATATAACACTTTGAAGGCCACAGAAAGATTTCACTAGTGACCTTCATCAATACTTGGGAGAATAATTAAAGGAGTAGCTGTTAACAGAAATACTGGTCATTTCTGCATAACATAAAAAAAAGGCCAACCCAATACAGAGAAACAAGCTCAAGAATATCTGCAGATCAAGTCAGAGATGCCAATTTCTTAGTAGGGTTTGTAGAGTTATAAAAATGACTTGTTTAAATGCTTAGGAAAATGAGTTAAAGATTCAACAAGAATAAAGACCACCTAGAGAGATTTTATACTATAAATTCATTAGCATAATTTTTATTACCTGTCTGTCATAGCAGTTCACATCATTGCTATTAGATGATCTTGAACATTTACAGAAAATCAAAGCCTGGGAATTGTTTAATATTCTGGGGATTGAACTAAAGATACCCAGGATACCAAAATATTTGCCACAGTACACATACATGCCCATAAGTAAGCGATAGACTCTGATTGGACTGTGTTAATAATTCCATTATATTGTCTCCCAAAGACCTTTATCAAATGCATTGAGACTTCCACGCATTTTTCAAGATTACAAATTCCTAACAATGATGTTGAAAGGTGTGTTGTAAATGTACAGTGTGACTTCTCCAAAAAAAAAAACCTTACCCCCACTTCCCTAATTCAATAAGCAAAAAGTCCTTTGAGAAAGGACACAAAGAATCCTTATCCAAAAGTCTAATTTTAGGAAACTCTCAAAAGACTTCCCAAGCTTTTGTCTATTCTTCTGAGGCTCTGGTGGTTTCTGGGGGAAAATTAATATCATTCTCACTGAATTTGGCTCTTGTGTCAATGTACTTGAAATGGAAATCCTTCCATTTCTTAGTAAAAATACAGAAAAGCACCAAATCAAACAAGCTTTCCTCAGAACAATTACATATATATCAATATGCCAATTGTGTTGGTACTGAAGTCTAGTGAACATTAAAGTAAAACTAAGTACAGTTTGTGAATATATTTAAATTGTTTAAATACAAAATTAATAATTTAAAATAATTATAGTCTTATAGGTTTGCAAAAATAGTACAGAAAGTTTCTGTATGCCTTTTGCTCAGATTCATCTGATTTTAACCTTTCATATAAACTTAGAAAAATTATCAAAATAAATAAATTGTAATTAGTAACAATGCTATTAACTAAACTGTGGACTTTATTCAGATTTCATCAATTTTTCCAGTATCATCCTTGTTTCTAGTTTTCTGATATCCAACCCAGGATCTCACATTGTAGTTAGTTGTTTTTTCTCCTTAGTCTCAAATAATCTGTGAGAGCTTGTTAGTCTTTGTGTTTTGTGATCTTGACACTTTTGAAAAGCACTGGTCAGATATTACGTAAAACATAATGTCGTTTTGGGTTTACCTGGTATCTTCCCATGATTTGATTGAGGTTATGCATTTTTGGTAAGAATACCACAGATACAGTGTGCGCTTCCCAGTGAATCTATCAGGAAAAACAGGCTGTTGATAACGTCTTATTACTGGTGATGTTCAATTGTTATGGTTATTCCATTTTGGATTCAACCCATTTCCTGTTGATTTTTTTCTAACTAACATATGGTAAAAAATATCACTGTTTGTGATATTGTATAATGTTACACATGTATAATATGTGATATTGTATAATATTGTAATATTGTATAGTATTTCAATATAATAGTTCTGTGGTTTTTGGTAAATCTGTAGAGTGGTGTTTCCATCACCACAGTCATAATTCGCAACGTTTTCACCATCACCATCTCTCATTCTGCCTCTTTGCAATCGGCCCCTCTCCACATCCCACGTTGCCAACCACGAATTTGCTTTGTTTCTGTTGTTTTGCCTTAGAAAATGCATTTAAGATTCATTCATGCTTTTGTGTGAATCAAGTTTGTCCCATTTTATTGCCGAACAGTGTTCCATTATATAGATGTCACGTGGTTTGTTTATTCATTCACAAGTTGAAGAACCTCTGTTTTTGTTCATTTCTTAATAAAGCTGCTATGAACATTTGCATACAGGTTTATGTCCAGGCTTATATCCTTTTCATTAGGACGTGTAGCTTTTCTAACATCGTGGAATTGCCTTTGTCCTTTTCTAAAAAGCCAGTTGACTATATACATGTGGGTTTATCTCTAGACTTCTTTACTGCTGACCATTGTATATGTCTTTTCACCAATAACACATTATCTTTATTACTCTTGACTTACAGTAAGTCTTGAAACTAGGTATTGTGAGTCCTTAACTTTGTTTTTCTTTTTCAAAATTGTTTTGGCCATTCTAGTTCCTTTGTCTTTCCATTACATTAGACAGCTTGACAATATTTACCCTTCCTCCAAAAATGAACAAATAAACAAAGCACGTAGGCAGTTTGGATTTTCACTGGAATTGCAATGAATCTATAGATCAATTTTGAGTCTTTATAGTCTTTTCTTTATAATATTATCCAACATTAAAACACAATATTGTACAATATTAAAGTATTGTATAATTACTGTAAGATTATAATACACTTGCAATATAATGCAATGCACTTGTAATACAATTATGACATTATAATATTATATAATATTTCAATATGATATTACAATACTGAGTCTTCCAGTCCATGAACAGCTACATTTCTTCACTTATTTGGGTCTTCTTTGATTTATTTTATTAATATCTTATAGTATCCAGAATACAGATCCTGCCCATATTTTGTTAGATTTGTACTTTAGTATTTCTTTTCATTTTTTGGAGGTGCTATTATAAATGATATTTTAAAAACTAATTTGAGCTCTAATTATTATTGCTATTATATAGAAATACGATTTTGTATTTTGGTCTTATATCCTGTGAGTTAGATAAAGTTTTATAAGTTCTAGCAGGCTTTACAGATTACGTGGGATTTTCTGTAGACAGTCATATTGTCTCTGAAAGCAAGCAGTTTTATTCCTTCTTTTATTATCCGATAGGCTTATCTTTCATTCTTTTTTAAAATTGTACTGGCTAGCACTTCTAGTACAAGTTTTTATAGAAGTGGTGAGAAAGAACATTCTTGCCTTGTTCTTTACCGTGGGTAGGGGGAAGATTTTAGTCTTTTTCCATTAAGTATAATGTTAGCTATAGATTTTTGTAGATTCCTTTGATCAAATTTAGGAAATTCCCTTCTTTTCTAGTTTTCTGAGAGTTTTTATAATAGATGGATATTGAGTTTTGTCAAATGCTTTTCTTATATATGCTGAGTGAGATAATCATTTTTTTCTTCTTCTCTCTCTTTTTTTTGGGGGCGGACAGTGTCTCTCTTTGTTGCTTAGGCTGGAGTGCAATGACACCAATGTGGCTTACCGCAACCTCTGCCTCCCAGGCTCAAGCGATCCTCCCACCTCAGCCTCCTGAGTGGCTGAGCCCACAGGCACCCACTACCATGCCCAGCTAATTTTTTTTTTTTTTAAATTTTTGGTAAAGACATGGTTTCACCATATTGCCTATGCTTGTCTTGAACTCCTGAGCTCAAGCCTTCAGCCTGCCTCCGCCTCTCAAAGTGCTGGGATTACAGATGTGAGCCACTGCGCCTGGCTGTTTTTTTCTTCTTTGTTCTGCTAATATGGTGAATTACATGGGTTAATTTTTGAATGTTGAAGAAGTCTTGTATTCCTGGGCCAGTTTTTATATGTTTCTGGTTTCGATTTGCTAATATTTTATTGACTGTTTTGCATGTGTGTTCATGAAGAACATTCATCTGTAGTTTTCTTTTTATTATAATGATTTGGTCTGGTTTTGGTATTAGGCTAATGATGGCCTCATAAAATAATTTGGGAAGTCTCTTTCTTTTTCTGGAAAATGTTATACAGAATTAATATTATTCTTTTCCTAAATGTTTGGTACAATTCATCGGTGAACTGGTCCTGGAAATTTCTTTTTAGGAAAGTTTTAAATTACAAATTTATTTTATTAAATAGATATAGGAATATTGAGATTAATGATTTCTTCTTGAGTGATTTTGGTAGTTCATGATTTTCAAAGAATTGGTCCTTTTTTATTAAAGTTGTTGAATTTGTAGGCATAGAGTTTGTTTTTGTAGTATTCCCTTATTAACCTTTGAATGTCTACAAGGTCTGTTGTGATGACGTCCTCTTTCATTCTTCGTATTGGTAATTTGGGTCTTCTCTGTTTTCTGTTGCCAGTTTTGTCTAGAAGTTTATCAATTTTATTAATCATTTCAAAGAATCAACTTTTGGTTCAAATAGTTTTCTGTACTGTTTTCCTGCTTTTGATTTTATTGATTTGTATTTCTTTCTATATTGTTTTCATTCCTTCTTTCCTTGGAATGAATTTTCTCTCCTTTCTCTACCTTCTTAAGGGAGATTAGCAACTGATTTGAAGCTGTTATTTTTTCTAATACAAGTATTTAACACTATAAAATTCTCTCTAATCACTGCTTTAGTTTCATCCTACACATTTTGATAAGTTATATTTTCATTTTCATTTAGTTCAACATATTTTTATTTCCCTTAAGATTTTCTCTTTGACCCATGGGTTATTAATTTCCAAACTTTTGGGGATCTTTTCCAGATGTTTTTGTTATTAATTTTTAGTTTAATTCCATAATTGTCAGAGAACATATATTATGGGGTTTCTATTTTTTAAATTTGCTGAGCTTTTTTTATAATCCAGAATATGGTCTATATCGGTGAATATTCCATGAGCACTTGAAAATAATGTATATTATACTGTTGTCACTCAGAGGTTCTACAAATGTTGATTAGGGCAAATTGAATAATATTGTGTTAAGGTACATATTGGTACTCATTTTATGCCTCCTTGTTCTATCAATTGCTGAGAGATGTATTGAAGTCTCCAACTCTAATTGTAGATTTGTATATTTCTCTCTTCAGTTTTATGACTTTTTGTTTTATACATTTTGACACTTTTGTGTAATTTACTTCTTTATTTCTGATAGTATTCTTTGTTCTGAAATATATTTTGTGTGATATTAATATAGATACTCCAGTTTTCTTTTGTTAACATTTACATGGTATATCCTTTTCCTGTCAGTTTCTATCTGCTATCCCATTCTTTCTGCCTGAAGAATGTTCTGTAACTTTTCTTGTTCTGTCGGTTTCTAGGCAATGCATTCTGTTAAGCTTTCATTTGTTTGAAAAGTCTTTTTATACTTCATTTCTGAAAAAATATTTTGGCTGGGTATAGAATTTAGGTTTTAAGTTTTTTCTTTTAGCACATAAAAAGTCACTTTTTTTTTCTTTTTTTCTTTTTCTTTTTTTTTTTTTTTTCAGCTTGCACTGTTTCTGACAAGAAGTTTGGTGTAATCCTTATCTTTGTTCCTCTGTATGTAACGTGTATGTTTTCTCAGGCGGCCTTCAGGATATTCTCCTTCTTTTTTGTTTTTAGCAATCTGAATATGCCATATGGCATGGAGAGGTGTTCTTTGTTGTTATTTTGCTTGGTGTACTATGAGCTTCTTGGATCTGTGCTTTATTGCCTGTCAGTACCTATAGAAAATTACTAGCCATTGTTTTGTAAAATACTTTTCTGCTCCATTCTCTCTACTTTCTAAGGAATTCCAATTATATTAATACATATACTAGACTGTTTTATAAATACATCTTTAAAAAAGCCTCACATTCAGTGCTTGCAGTCAATTTCCTATATATTTATTTATTGATTTTTTTCTGACATTAAAAAACATAGCTTAAAATTTCAAATGATTAAAAAAAACAAAGGTTTTCTATAATGTTGAGACTAAAAAAAACCCTTTTAAGAGTATCGTATATGTTCTTTCAGTCTTTTTCTTATTCAAACACAAATAGATTTTCTATTCAAACATACATACATATATTTTTAACACAATGGTATGAATAATAATATATTTCTCTTATTGTTTATTTCACTTTTTACAGGCCATCTTATCATGTTGATGCACATAGATCTATATCAGTCTTTTAAATAACTACATTGCATTTCATTGTATGAATTAAACTTTGTTTAATTAACAGACTCACTATTGATAAACATTTAAAGTGTTTTGATTTATAACTACTAAAAACAATGTCACAATCATCCTGAATTGTAATATGTATTTGTAATCTTAAGTAAGTTTTTCACAATATAAATCCTTAAAGTAAATTTGCTAAGGCATAGGGCATGCATATTTTGAATGTTGGCAGATATTTCCAAATTTACCCTCAGAGAAGTTATACTAATAGCCATCACCGCCATCACCACCAGAAATTTATGAGAGTTTCTTTTCCTTTTCCATGCTGCTACCAAACATATTCTTGTGTAGCTTATTCTTGGGGCAGTGAATGCTGTTGAAATCTATTATATTGTTATGGGTATGAAGAACACAGTGTTTGAGGCATATTAACTTGGCATTATCATCAAGAGGATAGATGGAAATTAGTGAATTTAGATGCGTGGAGACAAATGTGGTTATTCGGGCTTAAATAACTGAGGATCAGCACCAAGATAGTTGGGTAGCAGTAGTAGTGAAAAGAAGGATCAACATTTCGAAGAAAATGAAATAGGCTTTATAAGTGCTTGAAGGTGAGAGCTAAATTTGGAGTCAGAAGACTGAGATCTGAGTTTCGGATGTATCATTATTATTAACTTAGTGACCTGGCCAATTTTTCCAATGTTCATTAAAAAAAAAAAATCTTGAACAGGTTTTTATATATGATGGTGTTTTTAAAACTAAAGCCCGATTGCAAATGTAAGATAATCATTGCAAATGTAAGATAATTCAATACATCTCTCAGATGTGAAAAAGAGGGGAGAATTAACAGTATCTCAATAGTTGAGCCATGCAGCCCAGGGAGTGAGGGGTTATTGACAGGAAGAGATTATTAAATGAGACAATGATGGATTCAAATTTGCTACTGTTGTATTTGAAGTAACTACGGAACTTCGGCATTGAACTATTCAATAATTAGTGGGTACAACTAAATTAGAATTAAGGAGATCAAGATTTGAAATAAATTTCCTCTGAGAAGGGCTAAGGATTAATTTTCTGACCACACACAGTCCTTCCTCCAGTCTTTTGAGGAGATAACTGACAATTGAACATTCTTCACTTTACTCCCTTTCTTACAAAAAGAGCTGAAGCAGCCCACGTGACCCTATGTCAGCTGGAATCTGGCTTCTTAGCATCTTCCAAATACATTGTACTTGGAATCACAGTCAGAGGTTAAAGTTCAGTTTGTGGACTTGGAAAGAAGACATCATCTACTTTAGCCTGAATTTCCCAATTGATCAGATAATTATCTATAACATATTAGTTGATGTCATGAGAATTAAAGTTGTATATAACTGGATTGCTTGACTTTTAACTGCTAGACCCTGGTAAATAACAATGAAAAAGACATCATTCTTGCCCTCAAGGAGCTTTAAGTCTGATAGGAAGAGATCTGACATCTAAGCTTAATAAAATATAATTGTTCTGTTAAGACTATGTGATTGGGAGAGTGGGGAAAGGAGAGACAAAGAAGGATGTGGTCAATTCCCCATTTCTAGAATGGGAGGCAAATATTTCAGAAAATTCTAGATGGTGTAGATGGAACTGTATCTTGAAAGATAGTGCTTGTGGGTGTACAACAGGGCAGGATGCTTGAGAAATAAAGCTGGAAGACCAACCGTATGGATGTGGGAAATATTTTGAAATAGCAGATGTGATGGCATCTGCAAGTAGATCATTCTCTCTAGAGCTCAGGGGAGAGGTGAGTTGGAGCAGGCTGCATTAGAAGGGGTCATGCTGGAGTCATGCCCTTGGTGTGATGATGGTCCCTGCCCCTGCCTTCCTCCCACTTCTGCCATCCCACCTTGGTTTTCTCCTTCATTCTATAATGTATTCTCCTTTCATTCTCTACTGCAACCTTCCCCTCCACTCTCCCACTGAATCCTAAACCTAAAATGATGGCTTGGAACCAAATTATGATTTGAAGGATTATATTATTGGTTCATATTGACCCTGTGATACAATGCTGTGATACAATGATAGCTGTGGCCAAGGTTTATTTTGATACATTGGACAAAGTGAAGTCTTCTGAGCCTTACTATTTACAGATTTAAAAGAAGCTGAAGAAAATAAAACATATTTTAACCCCTAGGAAATGAACAAATATGTGCCAGCTCATCCAAGCACAGTGTGACATGACTTATGTGGTACTGTAACCTAATGAAGCCTGAAGTCATTCAAAATATCGCATGCTCATAATAATTCAGATATATCGGTTGTTTGTGGTAGTGCCTGAAGACTAGCAGGCTCCCATAGAAAAGAAAACCTCTCCGATCTTTAGCCTCTCCTCATCATACACTGGATGCTGGGCTGCCAGCAGCTGCTCTAGTGCCTCAATTTCAGGTCCCTTCCCTCCATCCCCCCTTCCATCTAAATGATTTGTTCTTTCTTGTTATTTTCTTTAACTTCTTTATGTCTCCCTTCTCTTTGATCTCAGTTATCTCACCATGAGAGTAATTTGCCTATTAGCTTGTGAAAACTTGAGTTTGCCACGTCTTATTCTTTCACCCAATGGAAATGTCACTTGCTGTTTATGGTGACATCATAGCATCATAAAAATACAGATTTGAAGTTGGAATATAGTCTAATTTCCCATAAATACAGAAGCCTTTCTTTTAATACATTGTATTTAAAACAAGAGAACAATATTTTATCTTTAGACCCTCAATAAGCATGAAACATTCTCAGCTTCCTATTCACACAAGGTCTTTAAACATGGTAGCTTTTTCTGACCTCGATTCTAGACTACTGCTTCCATGTTTTAACTGAATATTGACATTTCCTTAGGTTACCTCCTTTCTGGGAATTGGGGGGCAGGCTTGAGTGGTAGTAGCTTCTCTTATTTTGTTCTGCATAGTTCTGGAGTGGAGCATGGAAATGGCTGTAAACATTATAATCCAAGTAGATCTGTGACCCAGTACTGTATACCTGAAGCCCTTCATCCTGGCATGTGATACCCTGCATTGCACTCTGCCTGTTTCTCTTGCTGATATCAGCACTCCCAGGCCACTACTCACTCCATATCCACTCCATCCACTTGTCTGGCCTGACTCCACACAGTAGGCATACAATGGGTGCTTGAGTAATACTTGTCAAAGGCAAAGGAGAGAGATGATAAATCTTAGAGGATGTTATGCAAATGTACTTTAAATTTTAGGTTGTGAAGTTAGTTGTTCAAGTTCAAGGTACCTCCAAAGTGCCAACATATCTCCCCTTAAGATGTTCACTGCTTCACCTCCCTCGGGTCTTTTCTCAGATGTCTTATTCTCAGTAAGGTCTTCCTGACTACGCCACTTGAAATTGCCCTACACCTTTGTAGAACTTCTTATTTCTAGATAATAAAGGTTACATTTTTAATTTTTCTTTTTAACACGAATCTGATATATCATATTATTAATTATTTATCTTCTCATTTATTTATTGTCATCCTTAGGCAGGGCTTTTACCTCTTCACTCCTCGGTTTCTAGAGTTCAGAACTGTGTTTGACACATGCATGGAAGGCCATTAACAAATGTTTTTTGAATGAATGGGAGAAAAAGTCACTCTGTCTTCATTCTGTCTGCTTCCTCCTTTTCTCCCTTCACTGGCTTTTTCCACGTTTTGAATCCATACACAGAACCCGTTCTTCACAGCTCTACAGTTTCCAAGTCCTAGTTCCAACCATGCTCAGAGGCTGAATAGCTGTTTCTCAGTCTGAATCTCAAATTCCCAGGTGAGAAATAAAATGGACACTGTTTTTATCAGGCCTATGTCCTGGTACAATCTACCGTGGCCAAGGGATCGGAGACACAAATCATCCACTGAGATTGTTGCCAGCATCTACTTGTCAGGGAGGAGGAAGTAATTCCAGGGAAAGGATAGTTGTGCATCGAGTGGGCACCAGGTATTCACAGTAGTTCAAGAGGCCTGAGGAATCCTTTCCAAATCATTTAAATTTCCCAAATACTTTATTTATGCATTTATTTGAAACCAACTCTCACTCTGTTGTCCAGGCTGGAGTACAATGGCAAGATCTTGGCTCACTGCAGCCTCCATCTCCCAGGTGGAGCAATTCTCTAGCCTCTGTCCCCCAAGCTGGGATTAGAAGCCCACGCCACCACAGCTGGCTAATTTTTGTATTTTTAGTAGAAATGGGGTTTCGCCATGTTGGCCAGGCTGGTCTCAAACTCCTGGCTTCTAGTGATCCGCCCGCCTTGGCCTCCCAAAGTGTTGGGATTACAGGCGTGAGACACTGCACCTGGCCAAATTTCCCAAATATTTTAAATGGATTCACAAAAGAGTGTCTTGTTCATCTTTGTATCCATAGCACCTAGAGAAATTCCCAGGAGACAGACCTCATGGTTTGAATTGCCTTTTTGCATTATCTGATGGTTTCTGGTGTTTAGTAATGCCTTTGTTCTATTGATGATAATGGTAAGAATAGGGAAATTTGGTTATTTGATAATGATGTAGTAAAAGAAAAAGCTGAGTCAGAGTATTTACATGTATATAGTTGTAAAGAGGTGGTAATACTGTGTGTGTTGGCAGGGGAGATTTAAAACTTGACTTAGGAAAGAGCAATCCTTACTAAAATGTACAAAAATACTTGGTGAGCTAATGTTTTTGATGCAAGGGCTTGACTACAGGATAATAGCTTACAAGTTGTCCCCTGCTGTTTGGTAATGTTAATGGACAGGAAGTGAGTAATGATTTATAAAGTGGTGTTGGAGCTGTAGTTAACAAGGCTCCCCGACCACAGTGCAATGTGCAGAAGGAAGCAGCAGTTACAGCTCATGGAGGAGGGAAAGGCTTTTCTTCATTGTTCCTACCTCATGCATTGTTCAGCTTCTAAGCTCCCTCCCCACTCCTTGTTTTTCCTGACAATACAGAGCCTAGGGATGACCTCTGAGGGAGGCTTTGTAGCAGGTTGTCAGATAAAATCTAGGATGCTCAGTTAAATTTGAATTTCTGCTGGGCGAGGTGGCTCATGCCTGTAATCCCAGAGCTTTGGGGAAGCAAGGCAGGCAGATGGCTTGAACCCAGGAATTTGAGACCAGCCAAGGCAAAATGGGGAGACCCCGTCTCTACAAAAAATAAAAAAAAATGTAGCTGGGTGTGGTGGTGTGAGTCTGTAGTGCCAGCTACTTGGGAGGCTGAGGCTGGAGGACTGCTTTAGCCTAGGAGGTCAGGGTGACAAAGCGAGACCTCATTTCAAAAAAAAAAAAAAAAAAAAAATTAAATTTCAGATAAATAGTGAAAAACTTTTTAGTGTAATTATGTTCCAAACATTGCATGGGGTAAACATATAAGAAATTGTTATTTATCTGAAATTCAAACTTCAGTTGTCTTTTTATTGACTCACTCTGGCAACTCTACTTACAGCCCACATTGCTTCACAAGAGGCTATTCATGCAGATGCAAAAGTTCTTTTAGTTCATTCCTAGAAACCTGGGGACAAGACAGACCTGCCAAAGAATAAAGGCTTAAAACAACGCTGAGGGAGAAAAAATGCTGTTGTTATTAAATACTCTGTGCTGATGTGATAGTTTAAAAGAGTGACACTATTTATGTGCCTGTGTTGGGAACGTGTGGACTATTTAAAAAAAAAAACAAAACAAAACAAATCTCTCTATATTTAGAAGAGAAAACCTGGAAAATCACAGAATGAATGAGCCAGCAGGAACTAAAGATTCCTAGTTCAGGCTTCCTCATTTTACAGAAAAGGGAACTGAAATAACAGAGTCGAAATAGTCTTGGAGTTAGACCTGAAAAATCCAGGTGATATCATTTAATAATCAGGGGAAATGGCTGAATGCCTCCCTGAGCTTTAGTTTTCTACTTCTGGTAGAGGGGAGATTGAAATGCTTACCTCAAAGAATTCTAGTGAGGATTAAATGAGTCAATGCTAATGCCCCCAGAACTGCTTTCCAGGGTGTCAGTGCAAGTTGCTGTGGGGCTGTCTTCCCAACAGGCTGGTCAGCTGCATGACCTGGATGAGGTCTCCTCACACCATCAATTGTGGCCGCACAACAATGTTAGGAGATAATTTAAGTCATCACTGGCCTCCGTTTATCACTAAAGCAGACTGTAGAGCACTTTACTTCTGCTGGATAAATGATAAGCTTTCATATTGACCCTGCTAGCCAAAAAATGTGGGGAAAGGGAAATAAACAATGGACATCTAAAAAAATCCAGAAACCAAACAAACTACAGAAAATTCTCTGAGTGGCTCTTTCTCTGAGACAGAGAGCGTGTTTTACTCTGTCTCAGAGAAAGGCACCTTTTGTGAAGCAGGGATCTACTTTGTTGATGTTTCCCCCAAACTCTAAAACTTTGATTCTATTCAACTTCAGATATTTGTTTATCCTATCACGCCAGTTATTTTCCCCAAACTGCTCATTTTCACATCCTCTAAAACCGTGGTTCTCAAAATATGGTCCCTGAGCCAGTAGCAACAGCACCTGGGAACTTCTTACAAATGCAAATTCTGGAAGGCCAACGCAGACCTCCTGAATCAGAAACTGGATGTTGGGTTCAGTAATCTGTGTTTTCACAACTCTCCTGGTGACTCTGATGCCGGCTAAAGCCTGAGAACCACTGCCGCAGAGCTTTACCTCCCAAGTCTTCAGGTCTGTCTACATCTTGTTGGTTGATAGCAATGGAGTGAAACTCTCTGTGTTTGTGTCCACTATATCTAATTACAACTTATGGGCACTCGGGAATCGTTAAATGACAATATGGGAAGGGGAGACGTTCACATTCATTAAATACTGTTCTAAAATTATACCCGGAATGTAACTGAGAGAGGTATGACTGCGTGACGACGTAGAGAGGTAATGCCATTAAAAGAAAGGCTCACTGCTGCTCACAGCTCCCCAAGAAATGTGAGGCAAGGCATGCAACTCAGGACCACGGAGGAGGTTCCAGTGCCAGGAAGCAGAAGTGGGAGTGAGGGGAAAGTTGAGGCTAGAGCCTTTATTGGAGTTTCTGCGGGAAAGGCAAGGCAGGGCAGGGTGAAGAGCTTAAGGTTGGCAGTTTCAATAATTATAGGGGGCTTTGGGGAATAGAGGTGGTCTTTAGTTGCATGGATCTGTCCTTGGAGTGATTTAGGGGTGCGGAAATATTGTCTTTTTGTGTGAGAGCTAGACAAGGAAATGGTTGAGGCGGTAGACTTGGGATTGGTTGGTGCTCTCTGGAGACCTCTGTTTTGTATAAGAATTGGCTACTCCTGTGAGGTGAAGTCTCTCCCTGGCCAGCAAGCTTTCTGAGATATTAGAACATCATAAAATACAGAAAATAAAAAACATGCTTAAAACAAGTATGTGCCAGGGATTATACTAGAAAAAAAAAAAATATATATAATCTATTTTAAATAGATAAAAAATAGATCATATATATAAAATAGAATATATATGAAATCGATTTTATATATATATAATAGATTTTATATATTTAATATATATAAAATAGATTTTATGTATTTTATACATATAATAGATTTTATATAGTTTATGCATATAAAATATATTTTATATATATAAAATTTATATAAAAATAAAATATATATAAATAAAATCTATTTTATGTATATAAAATAGATTTTATAGATTTTATAGATTATATATATAAAATAGATTTTATAGATTTTATATATATAAAATAGATTTTATGTATAGCCTGGATGAGGTCTCCTCACGCCACCCATTGTGGCCGCACAACCATGTTAGGAGATAATTTAAGTCATCACTGGCCTCCGTTTATCACCAAAGCAGACTATAGAGCACTTTACTTCTGCTGGATAAATGTGTATATATATATATACATATATATATATATATATAATCTATTTAATCAATTTAAACTTGGCTGTGAGAAATGTGTGTAAGTATGTCCCATCCCTCCCCCACCTAGAGTATGAATGCAGATTGGCAGCTGTGGCTCCCCTAATAGCTGCCCCCTCCCAGCTGTAGTCCCTTTAACTCTAACGAGCTTGAGAAACTTCCCAGTTCAGTTCTCTCCAGTCATTGCCAGCCTTCGAGTTTCATATAGTTCCTAGGAGAAAAACTAGACTCTGCTATATAGCTTTACAAGTTGGAAGAGCTTTTATTTTTTTTATTTTTTATTTTTTTTTTGAGACAGAGTCTCGCTCTGTCGCCCAGGCTGGAGTGCAGTGGCCAGATCTCAGCTCACTGCAACCTCTGCCTCCTGGGTTTACGCCATTCTCCTGCCTCAGCCTCCCGACTAGCTGGGACTATAGGCGCCCGCCACCTCGCCCGGCTAGTCGGCTAGTTTTTTTGTATTTTTTTAGTAGAGACGGGGTTTCTCCATGATAGCCAGGATGGTCTCGATCTCCTGACCTCGTGATCCGCCCGTCTCGGCCTCCCAAAGTGCTGGGATTACAGGCTTGAGCCACCGCGCCCGGCCAAGGAAGAGCTTTTAAAGTCAAACTAGTCTTACTTAAATCTCTGCTACACCATATATATATATGTATAATAAAAATATATTATATATGTGTGTATATATATAAAATCCCACTTCATGCTCATAGCATCCCTATGCAGTTGGTTTTGTCCTACCACAAATAAGAAAACTGAAGTTCAGAGAGGTCAAGTAATTTGTCTAAGCTCACACAGCTGCAAGTGGTGGAGCAGAGATTTAAGTAAGACTAGTTTGACTTTAAAAGCTCTTCCAACTTGTAAAGCTATCTGGCAGAGTCTAGTTTTTCTCCTAGGAACTATATGAAACTCGAAGGCTGACAATGACTGGAGAGAACTGAAATAGGAAGTTTCTCAAGCTCCTTAGAGTTAAAGGGACTACAGCTGGGAGGGGGCAGCTATTAGGGGAGCCACAGCTGCCAATCTGCATTCATACTCTAGGTGGGGGAGGGATGGGACATACTTACACACATTTCTCACAGCCAAGTTTAAAACAATTTAAATGAAGCAAAGTATTTAATTAGAGATGCTTGAGGAAACCAGGCACGTATCATCTGTGTCAGCAGCAAAGGAGAAGAAAATATTTAGCCTTTGCAAGCTGTGACCACTTCAGCACTGTATGATGATGTTGCCTCACGGAAGAGCAAAAGAATACATCCAATACCTTAGAGAGATTAATTTCCCCAGGAAAAAAAAAAAAAAAAAAAAAAAAAAAAAACAAAGGAAGATCCTCTGATTACATTTAAATATTTCCTTGCCAGTGCTTGGGGGAATTCTGACATTCCTCCTTGCAAAGGAAAGCTTTTGTGCCTGGGAAAAAGTGATTAGGGCACCGAGCCTGGGAGGATAGAGGTAAGGGAGGGGTGAAAGGGAGGAAGGGGTGGTTCAACAGCAGCACAGGTGCAACAGTTTGAACTGAGTGATGGCCTTACAAATGACGCTGGCACAGAGCAGAGGAAATCCAAGGAGAAGATTAATTGAATTACAGCTACAGAATGTATGTATGCATTTTATTTCTGTTCTGGAGTCTAAATGGATTGTGGGGCTGGCTGACCAGCTGGGGTAAGGTCATAATATTGAGGAAATGGGAGGAGATATGGATGAACAATTTTCCTGATGAGGAAGAAATCCTTAGCTTGTTTGCTTTTGTCTAGAACATTTTGGAGTCTGAAAAGACTTAGTTTATAACCTCCTTTATCGAAGTGCAGTCTGATTATTTTTCATGCCAGGATATGACCAGTACCTGAGGTTTTGGCTTTAAGACTATGGAAGGTAAATTGGGATAAGGAGTAGAACACTGGCTTTATAACCCAATTTCTCGCTTTCCAGGAGAGCTTATGGTAGAATTTTTTCTTTAGGACACTGAAAATATAATTTACATTTTAAGAAAAGTTAATATCCACACACTTTTACTACAGAGGTAATGTACACCCAGTACCTCAAATTCATCTTGCATATAGTAAGCCTTCAACTCGGGAAGACCGACCACCCTGTCCCTTGCTTTAACAAGTGTTTAAGAGAAAATATGGCATATTAGAAGGACTGTTACTAAACTGGGTGACTAATGAGTGGTGTGTCATCAAACTATGCAATCTTCAACACCTCATTTTAGCCTGTCTGAGACTTGGCTCAATTGTGTCTAATAGCCCCTCCATCTGTCTTCTGGGAGTCACCCTCGCACAGTAGTTCTTCTCCACTTCTTCTTGCAAGCCTGTGCATGGTTGCTAATGCTGTGGTGTAGTGAGATCTTGCCGGCCAGCCCTAGCAGCATTCCGCCCCTCACCACTCAGTGAAGTTTATATAAACTTGCAAGGTATGTGTTTCACTGTGACTTTGATGACCCATACTGAGGGACCACAGAAAGCTCTGTATCTGCCCTGCCTATTTAACA
Organism: Piliocolobus tephrosceles; assembly: GCF_002776525.5. Lineage (NCBI taxonomy): Eukaryota > Metazoa > Chordata > Mammalia > Primates > Cercopithecidae > Piliocolobus > Piliocolobus tephrosceles. Next base: position 56,399,159 of record NC_045434.1, on the reverse strand, counting down.
ACTATTGTGAGGAGCCAATAAAATAAAGTGAAAACCACTTATAAAGTGTAAAGTCCTGGACAAATATTCATTAAATCTTTGTAACTTTATTCCTATAGCCCTGAACAATTTATCTTCCCTTTCAAAAAAACGTAAGTTACCTTGCTTATTTTACTTCGTTTAGTCTCACCAAATCCCTTTAAAGTAAAGAGCTAATTGCTTGGTTTAATAAACTTCTCCTTTCCAGTAGTCTATTAGCTAGTTTGTCCTTTATAAGTTGTGCAAAGTGACAGCAGGATTGACTTTGAGGCCTTCCAAGGGTTTTCTACTTAAAGTCTTTCCTAGGAAGCCTAACATCAAAAGTATAACGGAAGGAGGGAATAGCTTTTCATTTCAAAGGCATTACACTTTGATAAGGTTTTTGAGGAAATAAAAATAAAATTAATGAAAATAGTGGGCTAAAGTCTGATCTCTGAGCAATGTATTTCTTAGGTTCATACAGGCCTCCAGAATTCTAAAGTAGTAACTGAATGAAGGGATTCTTTAGAAGTGTCTCAGTTCATGCATCTAAGACTCCCTGGGACTATAGCTCTGCAATTTACATGGAAATCATCCTGCAATTTAGGACACATTGCTTGGGAGAATCTACATGTCTGCTCTGCATGGCATTATGTTTTATTTATACTGGTAACCATATTAGTGCTGTATTATGTAAGAATAACCCAGTGATTTTTATTTCCCATTAGAACCTTACGGGCTTTAATTCATCACCATTCTCTACTAGACTTTAAATCCTTTACCAACAGAGTGCTTTTGCCTATTTCACAGCTTCATTTCCAAGGCTCAGCACAGTGCTTGGCGTAGAGTTGGCCAATAAATATTTGTTGAGAAGCTGAGTAAATGCAAGATTTTAGTAAAAGGATGCATAGAAACTGGATGATACTCTGAGGGCAGATGTATCTGCACATCTTAGAATTCCAAGTTCCACTTTTTTGATCTCTCAACAAGCATGATATAGATTGTATGCTTATCTGATTCTCAGTTATGAAATCTCATTGTCACAATGGTGTCAAAAGTACTGAGAGTAATATAGGCTGCTCCTCATCCCTTGGAAACATCCTATGACTATAGTTCCTCGCCTGACTACGAATTTATCTGCAGCAGAATTTAAGTAGGATAGGATCTCACTAAATCTCCAAACTAATATTTCTTCAAAGACGATCTCGTGTTAAGTGGGAGTGTAGGGCTGGGGAGTGGATGATGAGTTGGGTTTGGAAAGTGAGAAATGGGAATAGGAGCAACATAAAGATAACTCTGGAAAAGAAATCCTTGACTTGCACTGGGTGTGAGAAGGGAGAAAAATGATAAACTTTTACACCACAAAAGCAGGGATCAGGGTTGAGGAGTAATGTAATTGATAACAGATATTTACATATTTCTATCTTTAAGAACAACTAACATGTTACAACTAGTCATCATAAAAAAGTTTCCATTGTTTTAAGGAAAACAACACGTTGCATTATAGAATCACAAAACAGCAGAACTGGAAAGAAAATTTGAGAACACTTAATTTGGTTCGTTAATTTTATTGTTGAAGGAACCAAGCATTTCCTAAAGATCTTTATGGACCTTATTTCTATTTTGCCTCCCATATTTATTTGGAAATTGTGTGGAATGCTTGGGATTACGGTGACTAATGCTTATGATTAATCATACAGTGAGGAGTTCAAACACAGTCCACAGTGACAGTTAACACATTGAACTGGATTGAGACAATCTGATAACTGAGTAGACAGTCATTTTACTGCCTTCCCAGAAACAGTAAGCACCTTATAGGACACTTTTCTAAAATAATCCTTAAGAACTTCTCTTATAAAACTTACACGTTGTTTTACTGAGAAGAGTAAATCAGGTGTCTGAAAGAACAGAACTAATTTTTGATTTTGGTAGCAACAACCCAAGATGTCTTATGTTCTTAAGTCAATTTCTCCAAGACTATTTTATTCTCAATATAATCAGCATTTGGAGAGGGGATATTCTTTGAAATATTCTAAATATTAAATATACAAGAAATATTTTGCATTGTGCTTCCCTGTTTCCATAAGCTAAATCTTTCAAAAGAACTTTCTGAAATGATATCCTATCATTCTCTCATTTAGATACCATATCAATCTAAACTGATTAGAATCATCACAACTGCCCCCAACGCAGTTGTCCTCAACTAACAATGGCACTTGGAAAAACCTACATTTCATTGATGGCTAATGTCCTCACTAGTGCAAAACAGTAGCTCTTCTAGTCACAAGACTTTATTCCACATCGCATAAAATTCTAGGAGTCTCTGTGGTATGTATATGCATACTGAATCAGGGTTAGCTTTAATAGAATTTCTGTTTACGACCATCAGGATTAAGAATGTAAATTGATGCTAACTGCATGACTGACATCTAGTGGATATATGCCAGTGGTGCTGTTTATAACTATGCTTCCTTCCTCCCCTCAACCTGCCCTGGCAGGCATGCTGTATAATGGCCCTTCAGAATGTTATCCATACGGGGGAAAAAAATCACATTGGAAGAAATCATTGTCTTAAATACAGAGTTATGTCATTATATATTACTAAAATAATAGGACAAAAAACTTGTAAATACAGAATATTTACAGAGATTTGAAAGAATATACAGTAGCTTGGAGTTAAAAAAAAAAAAAAAGACCAGATATCAAAATTTAGTTTCTTTAGTTTGTTGGAAAGAATTGAAATACATTGACATGTAAAAGCTTGTGTAATATACAAATATTCACACATAATTGAAATGCTTAGTATTATATCTTATCTTTGTTTTTTTTGACATTAACTTATGTGCCTGAGAGATACACAGAAAAGGGTTTAGTCTATTTATTGATATGAACTAGCACTTGTGATTGTAGTAAAAGGGTTAAAACTGCTACTTATTCTGAGAATCAAATATTGAGAATCAACAATTAGAATAAATTTTACATAATTTGTATGTTTCTTTTACCTACTGGGAAATTTTATTATTACCATCAAAAATAGACAAAAGGGTTGATCATACCAATAAGAAATTTTAAGGACAAAATGTTTTTTTAAAAAGTGCATGTTTTATTGTAATTAAGGTACTGGAATTCAGATGATTATATAAATGTAATGTAGATTATAGCGTCAAAATCTGAATTTTAGGAAAAAGTCTGGGCACTTATTCAAGAAGTTATTAGCTGTAGAGAAACAACAGATTGGACAATGTGAAAATACAGCAGTTTGTTTCATAGATTGCCATTCTTGGAGAAAGTAATTTTTAGTTGCCAATAATAAAAGATACTTTGAAATGCAATCTCATGGATTTTTAAAAACTGTATGTTTTCTTATGGAAGTTTTCTTTAGTATAAATTACGTTCCAGTCCATTCTTTCTCTTAAAGTATATAAAATTTCAAGCAAAAATACAGCATTGTTTTAAAGGGCATCTTCTCAGTGAGAGCAGGACAGCTGTGTACATTGCATTGTATGGGACATTCTTGCACAGTGTAACAGTACTGCATAATAAGGAAAAGTCATGCTGCTTATGACTCGGGGCAGACGGCTTATGCTTCTCTTTTTAAATATCAGATAGACCTTATTCCGGATCTTTTAGTTCAGTCTTGACTTTAGGAATGGTCAGAGTCAAGTTGGCCCTGGTGGACATTCTGCCAGTAGATGTAAATAAATGACAAAAGTCAACAGAAAATTTAAAAGCAATTTCACACTGGCTGGGAAGGAAAAGACTGGAAGTTTTCTAACTGTGTTTTTATATATATTTATGCATTGATACTGAGAAAAGCTTCCTTGTGATGATGTGATTATTATAAATAAGGCTGATTATGATCATACTTAAATTACAAGGTCCTACTCCCCATCACCACCTTTGCCCCAGCTCCCCCAAGTAAACCACTGTTCTCGTTTCTTTCATCATGTATTAATGTTGCCTGTTTCAGAATTTCATATAAATGGAATCTGATGCTCATCTGTGTTACGTGACATGCATTAACCTTTTTATTGCCAAATAATATTCCTTTCTTCCTCAGTGAGAGTGCCGCCCACCCCTCCGCCCCCAGAATATCAACATTGTAAAACAAAGCACATGAAGTAGTTTTAGAATTGTCACAACCAGGACAACACACACTCTTTCTCTCTCTCTCTCACACACACACACACACACACATTACACTTACAAAAAAGACTTTAGGTCTGTTTGCAATTCTACACCCCAGAGTTGGGGTTGGGTACAATTGCAAACAGACCTGAAATCTTTTTTGTATGTCTAATGTCAAACTACTATGAATATTTTGAATGTAAAAGTCAAAATACTGTGTTCAAAAATTACTTAAATTAGTTTTCTCAAGTGTGATTGTTATTCAATTGAAATAGAGTTCAGCTGAGTTGAGTTTAACTGAATCTAGTTTTAGTTTTGTCTTTTCAACAGTTGCTTTAAATATATAGAACCTTAACGGTATCATGTATTCAGCACAGGGTTGGATTTTGCTTTATGAAGCAACTTGAGAATATTTTTCTTATTAAATGAATTAAATAAATTCACATTTGTTACTTCAACTGATGTGTTTTCAACTTTTGTTATAATATAACTTCTGTGGATATTGTTTAGTATTTGTTGTGTCTTTGCCATTTAAAATTTTCTTCTAAAAATTCTTAGGATTTGAAACTTTTGTTCCAGTGGTTAACTTTTTACTTATATTTTTACCATTTGCTGTAAGATCTGTCATTTTAAATGATGTATTTTGACTCCTGTCTAATAAATATACAAGTGAGACAGCCAGTATTTTTTTAGTTGCATTCTTTCTCTTTTGTGAGAACAAACCATACTTACATATGACATTATTCAGAGCCTCATTCTTGTTTTGGTCTTAAATCTACAAATAAATACAATGCTTATTGTTAGGCCTTTTCCTAGGTATCTGCTATAACTTTTCAATGTGTAGATTCACCTTCTCTTTTATTTCTGGAAAGATTTTTTTGTTTACAGTTTTTAATATTCCCTCCCTCCCTCCCTCCCTCCCTCCCTCCCTTCCTTCCTTCCTTCCTTCCTTCCTTCCTTCCTTCCTTCCTCAGTAACATTTAAGTTGGTTCTTCTTTACCTGAATTACACTGCAACAACTTTCTGAAATTTTTTTTTTCTCTGTTTAGAAAAAGCTATCAGTTTTGTTTTCTTGGATGTCTTCCCTTTTTTTATTCAATACTCATTACTATTTAAATTAGAATCTGTTATCCCTTTAGCATCTTATAATTTCATCTTTATTTCTAATATTATTTTGTTTTATTCTATTTTTATCTTAAATTCAGTCTATTCAATTATAGATTATACTCTCCTTTGTCCCTTTTTGTTTTTAACTTTAGAATTTATGATTCCAAATTATTTTTTGTATCCCAAAATACTTGTTTAAGGAGGTATAATTTAGTATGAATTGTTATATTACCATTTGTTCTGTGTAACTGTTGTATTTAGGGAAGAACTGTCATCAGCTCATTCTTTTGGGTCATATTTTCTGTTTCCTATGTTTAGTAGTTATGCACGAAATGTTTTTTTTTTTTTTTTTTTTTTTTTTTTTTTCTGTTTCTGTGCACTGTGGACAGAGTCCTAGGACAGGAGCCCTTTTTCTGTCAGTTTAATGAAATGCAGTGTATTTAATGTATGATATTGGTGGTGGGAAGGGAGAAGGTTTTCTACTTCCTTGCACTGCCCTATCTCCAAGAGGTACCATCTTTTCACGATTAATCTGATTTTCCCAAGAAGCAATGATTCTTTGAGATTATCACTTCTAATCGTGATCACTTTATAACCCCTTTTCCAAAGACAATGTTGGGAATGACCAAGTTTCAAACTTTTGTTCAGTTTTTATCATTTAGTGTTAGATTTTCTCTTTTTCTCTTTATGGGAGAGTATTTTTTGGTTTCATTTTAGTTCTTTTTCCCACTCTGTCCACTCAAAAGTTTGCAGTTAGTAATGAGAGCTCTGTTGGAATTTTTTTTTTTTTTAGTATACTTATAGGTTATTGAAATTCATGGTATTTTTAAATCTCTTAGTCTTGTGTGGTTTTATTTACACTATTTGGCGATTTGATGTTTCCGGGGTGGGGGGGGGGATAGTGTGTGTGGAGACTTGGAATCAAGTGAATGGCATCATCCTAAAGGCTTAGAAACTCCTAGATGTCTTTTTGCTATTGATTGCTGATTTGATCTTTTTAGTCATAAAACATACACTGCATGATTACAATCTTTTCAAAGTTTTGAAACTTTTTGTGGCCCAGCATATAATTTACGTTGGTAAATACTCCATGTGCTACTGAACAGAATATGCATTCTGCCATTATTGGGTATAGTGTACTACTGACATTTGTTAACTAGGTTCAGTTGTTTAATTGATACCTTTAATATAATTATTGATTTTTTTTGCTAGTTTTTCTATCAATTCTAGAAAGATAAGAGATGGCATCTCCAAACGTAATTGTGGATTTGTCTATTTCTTCCTTTATTTCTTTAGTTTTTGCTTTATGCATTTTGACGTTTTATTAGATCCATGATATTATTAGGTTTATTTACATTTAGGATTGTTAGTGTTTCTTGATTAATTGACTCCTGATTATTACGGAATGTTCTTTTCAATTCATGGCAATACTTAACTTTTTTTTTTTTTTTTTGAGGTGGAGTCTTGCTCTGTCACCCAGGCAGGAGTGCAGTGGTACAATCTCAGCTCACCGCAACCTCTGTCTCCAGGTTCAAGCAATTCTCTGACCTCAGCCTCCCGAGTAGCTGGGACTACAGGCACACACCACTACTTCTGGCTAATTTTTGTATTTTTAGTAGAGACAGAGTTTCACCACGTTGGCCAGGAAGGTCTCAAATTCCTGACCTCAAGTGATCCGCCTGCCTCAGCTTCCTAAAGTGCTAGGATTACAGGCATGAGCCACTGTGCCTGGCCAGCAATACTTACCTTGAAGTATACTTTAATATTAATATAGGTACTCAGGCTTTCTTATGATTAATAGGTGTGGGGTATGATTTCATCCTTTTCACTTTTAGCCATTTTGTACTTTGTACTTTAACCTTTTGTATATTTTGTACTTTTAATAATTTTGCCTTTAAAATTTAGTCCTTGGATACAAAATTAGTAGAAAATACATTTTTATTAGTACTCCAGAGAATAAGAATTAATGAGGATTTCTATTGTTTTGAATTGGTTTTAAGTATGGAATAATTGTCTTCAAAGTTATAAAAAGTGACTAGTGATGTTTATAAAATGTTACCAATTTTTGCCTTGACAAATAGGTAAGTCCAAAAGTTTTTGGAGAGGCAGGGAGCAGTAGGAACTATTTGAAAAAAAATTTTTTTTTCTGGATTTGATATAGAAATACAAAAAAACCTTAAAACATCAGTTACATCAAAGATCCATGACAAATGAAATTTAGTGATTAAATATACATATTTTCTGATTTTAATGTTAGTTGAGAGAAGAGAAAAATAGCAAGTAGAAGCAGAGAATGTGATCATTGGAAGGGACCTGGGAAATTCCTGCTTCATCCATTTAGCAGACAGGAGCACAACATGTTCCAGTACTAGGATCTTGTGTGAGCTTGTGTGAATTTCGCTCTGCCATTTGATATTATTACTACCTGTGGGATCTTGGGTAGATTGTGTAACTGCTTTGAAATTGAATTTCTTTTATAAACTGGGGATAATATCGCCTTACTTCAATTCAGGGTTGTTATGAAGATAAGTAATATAAAGAGTACAAAGGACCAAACAAATACAAATTATTATTATTATTTTTTGCAGTTGAGAAAGAAGCACTGGGGGAGGACACACGCTCTAAGATTCTGCAGTTTATAACCAACAGGCCCAGAGTTTAGGTTTTCAGAATCCTAGTGATGTGTTTCTTCTGTTATGCCAAAAAGAAGCACATATCAAAAAGGCAAAAAGCATGAGTTGTGGGGATGTTGGCATGATCAGTTTGCTTCTGAGGGAAGGTAAGCATCACTACTTTCCAGAGATTCCTCTGGAAATGATATAGAAGATGCTGAGAAATTCAACATGATGATGGAAGGAGGCATTTGTAGTAATGCTGAGAACAGAAAAAAGACCTGAGATGGAAAATTTGTAAGCTTGTTTTTCAATTGCAGCTTCATTATGTGAATAAACTATACCTAGTTTATTTTTGGTTTAATACAGTAGTTCTTTTATGAAACCATGAAAGAATTCTAATCAGTATAAACTTGCATTTTAAAACTCCTGTGAATCAGTCAAAACGTCATCATGTCAACATCAATTCTTGAGTCAGTAGTATTGCTGTTTCTGAACCAGCTTCCCTATTCAAATTCAAATCTACATTGTGTGGTTAGGCAGCTGTAAAGAAGACTGCTGTTATATGATGTCACATGATAAAATAAAGTACTTCCCATATCATTAAAACATTAAAAAATAAAGTTCATTCTTAAAAACAATAGAGTTGGATTTTGTTATTTTATCCAGTTTGTTAATGCCTGCCTTTTAACTGGAATATTCAAGACCACTTATGTGTAATTTAAATGTCAATATGGCTAAATAAAATCTATTGTGTGCTATTTTTAAAAATTTTTCTCATTTTGATGTTGCTGATGTTACTCTTTTTACTTTCTTCCTGTCTCTTTTGTGTGCATATGTCTGTATTCCATTTTATATCCTTTATTGGCTTTATATTTAACTGTTTTTAGTTGTTTCCCTAGGGCTTAAAATATTCCTCTTTAACTTATTACACTCAATTTTCAAATGAGCTATATCATTTTAAGTATAATTTAAGAAAATTGGAATTGTATATTTTATTAGTCCATTCTCACACTGCTATAAAGAAATACCTGACACTGGATAATTTATAAAGAAAAGAGGTTTAATTGGCTCACAGTTCTGCAGGCTATACAGGAAGTATGGCTGTGGAGGCCTCAGGAAACTTACAATCATGGCAGAAGGGGAAGCAGGCACTTCTTACATGGCCGAAGCAGGAGGAAGAGAGCAAAGCAGAGGTGCCACACACTTTTAAATAACCAGATCTCTTGAGAACTCACTTACTATCAGGAGAACAGCAAGGGGGAAAACTGCTCCTATGATCCAATCACCTCCCACCAGGCCCCTCCTCCAACACTGGGGATTACAATTTGACGTGAGATTTGGGCAAAGACACAAATCCAAACTATATTATATTTTTTTCAACCTCCCATTTATGTTTTTGTTGTTATTTATTTTATTTCTACATATAAGTTACTCTTGTTGTTTTTTTCTTTAAAGTCATATTTTTTAAAAAACAAAATCTTTTATATGTATGTACATATTTTATTTCTAGCATTCTTCATTCCATCATACATGCCCACATTTTTACCTGCTTTCATTTCTTTTTAGCTTAACAAACTTTCTTTAACATTTCTTGTAGTACAGACCTGCTAGTTACAATTTCTCTCAGATATTGTCTATTTGAAAATTTCCCGATTTTGTCATCATTTTTCAATGATATTTTCACTGGATATAGAATTTCACATTTTTAAAAAATTAAGCTGATTAGATAAGTCCTTCCATGGTCTTCTGGTACACATTGTTGATGTGAAATCAGTGATATTTTTATAATTAAAAAAAAATTCCGTGTGTATTTTACTACTTTTTCCTTTTGACTTTTAGCATTTTGATAATTCTTGGGCCTTTTCTTAAGATTCTTGAATCTGTAGATTAATATTTTTATGACATCTGAGAACATTTTAGCTATTGTATCTTCAAATATTTTTCTACCACAGTATTTCTCTTCTCTGCTTCTGAAAATCTAATTATAGGTATGTTAGACTGTTAGATATTTTCCTACCAGTCACTGAGGCTTTGCTTATCATTTTAGGCTTTTGTTTGGTGTTGTTAGTGTTAATAGTTTGTATTGCTCTGTATTCTAGCTCTACTAGCTATCTTCTACTGAAGTTTCCAATCTGCTGTGGAGTACAACTAATGAATTTTTCATGCCAATTTTTTTTTTTTGTCAGATCTAGAATTATAATTTAATATCTAAAAAAGTTTACATTTCTCTACTGAGAAATTACTTTACCCACTGTGTCTACATTTCCTTTAAATCCTTAAACATATTCATAATAGCTTCTAAAAATTTCTTATCTGTGAATTCAACATTTTTGTTATCTGTGAGTCTTTAGTATTCTTCTATTGAAAAATACCCTCCTTTCCTAGTATGAGCCATGTGTTTATGCCTTTTTACATGTCCAGTCATTTTTAATGGTGCTGGGAAGCAAGGATACTGCCTTGTCGAGAGTCTGAATTTTATAGTATACACCTAAATAGTGTTGATTTCTGTTCTGACAGGTAGTTAATTTACTGGTATGTCAGCATGATCCTTTTGAGACTCGTTTTTAACCTTTGTTAGAGTGAGTCCAGAGTCATCTTTAGGGCTAGAGTAGTTCTAACTCTAATGTTGAGGACTTTGGGAGTTTCATTTGAATGTCTGGGCTATTCATTGAGATCTCAACAATTTGACTTCTCAGAAATCCTTTGTCTCCTAGTACGATACAACCTTCACAAGTACCATTCTGCTCACAGCTTCTATCATTTTTTCTTCTTGATCTTACAGAGTTCTGGAATTCCTTCTTTGTCCAGATGTCTCCTTTGTGGTACTGTGTTCTACAAATTCAACCCTAAACAGTGTCCCTGACCCTGGTTTCTGCCTCCTCAGTTTAGCAAAACTTCCATATTCTGGTAGTCTCTACCTCTTTGTGCCACAGTCTGAAATGTTTCTTCAGGCAGAAATTCTGGGAAAATGTGGGTTTACCTCATGTGTGAGTTTTCCTTCTTTTGGAGATCATAGTCCTATGCTACTGGGTGGTCAATATCTGAAAAGTGTTGCTTCACTTATTTTGGTCAGTTCTATAGTTGTTTATAGCAGGAAGCCTAGTCTGTTCCTAGTTATCCATCATGGCTAGAAGTAGAAGTTACTAGTCTATATATATATATATATTTTGAAACAGAGTCTCGCTCTGTTGCCAAGGCTGGAGTTCAGTGGCATGATCTCGGCTTATTGCAACCTCCGCCTCCCGGGTTCAAGAAGTTCTCCCGCCTCAGCCTCCCAAGTACCTGGGATTACAGATGTGCACCACCACACCCAGCAACTTTTTTTGTATTTTAGTACGGATGGGATTTGACCGTGTTGCCCAGGCTGGTCTTGAACTCCTGAGCTCAGGCAGTCTGCCCACCTCGGCCTCCCAAAGTGCTGGGATTACAGGCATGAGCTACTAGTGGCCATGTCTGGCCACTAGTCACTATTTTCAATTAAGCAATTTCCATTTTTTTTTTTTTTACTAATAATATTTGGATATTGCCTGATATAACCTTTTAATGTGTAGTTTTATTTGATAACAGAAGTAAACACTGGGAGTACAGAGGTTTCAAAATTTCCAAACAACTAAATACTTGCCATACATACATATATACACATACACATATGTGCATATAGATACACACACATATACACATTTATACAAATAAATATGTATATATACATATACCTATTGATGTATATACCTAGAAACTGACAAAAGTGGAACTTAAAGTTTTTATTGAAAAAACAAAGCTATTTCATGGTGAGATATTGTTAACCCGGTATTTCCTTTGCACACAACTCCTGATATTTTACAATTATAAGATTACATATAACATTGTGAAAATCTTTAAAATATCTGTAAAGATAAGAAAATAAAAGTAAGATGGTTGAATATGATGCAAACCTTGTAAACATGATTACAACATGATTGCAAATTTCTGGAATTCTTTCTTTGCCAGATCTTGCTCCTCTGGTACCATGCTTTGCAAATTCTACTCTGAACAGTAGCCCTGACTCTGGTTTCTGCCTCCTCCATTTAGCAAAGCTACAGTGCTCTGGTAGTCTCCATTTCTTTGTGCCACAGTCTGAAATGTTTCCTAGTCATGTGCTTGTTTTAGTAGGAATTCAGTCTCATGAATGCTTTTTATTTTTGAAAATATCTGGCTAATAACAACTCATAGATTTTCTTTTTTAAAAGCAAACAAATAATGTTTGGCTGGAAATAAGATTTAAACAATCAAGGAATTTTTTGGTCACTTATGGGCATTACATATATAGGTAATTTTTTCTGCTTTGGTTGTTTTGTCTAAGTCTGTATGGTTATATCTAGGACTATGTAGTCTATTAAATTTGATTTGGAGCATAGTATGTAGACAGAGATGAAGTAGAGAGGTGGAGAGTAAGTAGAAATAACAGTCCAGCTGAATGTACCAGCATGAGCAGAAAGACTGATAAGTGAGTAAAATGTATAAAAATCAATAAGGAGACCGGTGTGACAAAGCATGGAGCCTGAACATACTACAAGGTAGGGCCAAGGAACGTTTCCTTTCTTGAACGTTCGCTGAGTATCGACTGCACCAGGTAATCTGTAGGTTTCTGGTCTCAGTCTGGTCTCCAAGGAACTTATAGTCTATTGGAAAGACAGACATATAACAAATCTTTATAATTATCAAAATAAGTTATGTTAGAGGCTAGCTTTTCTGTGCAGAGAAACTACTTATAATTATTTAAATTAATTTAAATTTCTATTAAAATAATTTTCCTTGAGAGTTTACATTTAACTTACAAAGCTTGGTCATTATTTTACAATCTTCTTTACTTTTTCTTTGTGTCTATTTGATTTTCTTAAGTTAAACAGATTAAATCTCCTTAAAAATTGATCTCTTTTAGAAACTAAATGACATTTTCTTATTTAAAATGACTTACAGAGTTAATGTATTTTTAATACTTCAAATGTATAATTGGGAAGATATATAATTCAAATAATGAAAACCTTCTCGTACTTTAAACAATTCCTAAATTCTAATAAATAAAAGTTAGAAAATCAAATTTAAATTTAAAAAGGATTTGCCACTATTAGCAAATGTAACCAAATTCTTTCATACTTTTAGCTTAAAAATTATTACTTTAAACTCAATTTTATATTTAAATTGGAATCAAAGGATTAATCTTTCAAATTGTTGGGTAGGTCTTTTAAAAATATTACAAATACTTTAACAAACATACATAGATTATCTTCAATTTAACGTGAAATAATTAGCAATATGAGAGTCATCTGTGGTATAATTGATGCGTTTATTTCCAAATATTCCCAAACATTTACTCATTAAGAGTAATAGATTTATTTACATGTTGCCTTAGGTAAGCTAGCATTGCTAGGTCAACATTTCATGACTATCATATGGTTGCCACCTTGGGTGAGCTGATGTTTCTGGATTTGGGATTTGAGTTTGAGCAGGATGATATGGCTGTTGATTTATCCTGAGTGTCAATGGAAATACTGAGAAACTTTGGAGTCACTAAGACAACAGGAAACTCCAAGTCTATAACTTTCAGGATGAGATTTCTTTTGTAATCAATATGCCCTAGGTTTTATTCCCTTACCCAACATTTCCTAATCTATTATAACTTTAATCACTTTCATGGATGTGATTCTGCTGACCATGCTTAGTCACCACTTGATTGAATTCTTCTAGTCTATTTATTGTTTGATTCTTTTTACTTCTGATTATTGGCCACAGCTCTTATGCTCTTCTAACAATGACTTTGTTGAAATAACAGAAATAGAGATATGTGGAAAGTGTTGAGAACATAAAAAAGAAAGCCAACTTCCTATTTAGGTTCAATGCCTTCTCTTTCTGAACCTCTTGAAACCTGTGCTTACTCCTATTTTAATATTTCTTAAAATATATTCTATTTTGCTATTATTTTTCCTTTAGAATCTGTGAGCTTTCTGAGAGACTTTCCTGTGTCTTCTTTTGCATTACATCCTTAGGATCCAGCACACTGCTGGTGTGTAATAGGTGCTTAACAAGTATTTGTTGAACAGTATTTAAAAAATGTTAATATAAAAACAGTGAAGAAATTTGCAGTGAGATTAGAAGCAGGAACACTACTTAAAAATATTTAGGTAGTCTTAATGAGAAATGTAGTCAATGGGAATAAACAGGAGGAAATACATTCAGGAGATGTTTGTTTAGGAAGCAGAATTGGTAGAACTTGATAACTGGATGATGGGGAGCATGTGAAGTCAAGAATGACTCAGATTTATATCTTAGAAGGCTAGACAGATCATTACAATGCCAATAAATAAAACTGGGACTCCTGAAGCAGGGATGTATTTAGAAGAAGTTAATGGTTGTTTTGAATATGTTGAATTTGGAGTAATTATGGTTTATCCAGGTGGAAACTTCTAGTAAGTTGTTAGAATGAAAGTTCTAGAACTGATAAATATAGGCTAGAGATACGATTTGTAATAATCAACCCATGGATAATAACTGAAATAGGGGAATGACTGAGGTTCTTAAGAGGAAAAATATAGCATGAAAAGGGAAGAATGTGGCAAATTTAACCTTAGGGAAAATAAAAAATAGATTCTGGCTTAATAAAAGTAGAAAGGCCAGGGAGGTTATCAGATTAAAGAAAAGATGGAAAAAAAAAAAAAAAAAAACCCAGAAGGAAAATACCAAGTCTCGTTATGGTAGCCAAGAAGGAGGGATTAATAAACAGTATCAAATACTTCAGATAAGGACCAAGAAAGAGTATCTGGATATCATAGTTGGGAATTCCAGAGACTGAAAGACCATCTCATTCATACATTAGTGTACGTAGGTATGTTAAACATTGCTTAGTATTTTTGGAGTAGATTTCATTGACACTGAGTGATACAGTTTCAAGATTTGTCCCCTCTAAATCTCGTGTTGAAATTTTAACTTCAGTGTTAGAGGTGGGGCCTGGTGGGGATATTTGGATAATGAGGGCAATCTCTCGGGAATGGCATGGTGGTGACCTTGTATGTTTCTTTTATTTGGTTGAGAGTCAGACCAAATACTGGTGGTGACCAGTATGTTTCTTTTATTTGGTTGAAAGTCAGACAAACGTGAATTTGAATCCCTACTCTATCGCGTCTGATAGTTTTATCTTAGGCAATCTTTTCGAGCTTTCTGATGCATAGTTTTCTTGGGTGTAAAACTGAAAGAAATCCTTATTGTGGTGTTGACAGGATGGAGGGAAGTAACCTATGCTTTTTAAATAAGGCAGACTACACTGACAGATGTGGGTTTTGACTGAGAGAGAGAATAGGTGGGTGATTTTGAAAGCACGGAAAGAGGAAACAAATGCTTTCTTACTTTCTCTTGTATAGCCTGGCCCTAGACACCATTGTATATCAACTGAGTGCACACTAGTATGCTGATATTTAGTAAGTAAAGTACAAGTATCTATCATGTTTTTTGTTGACTGGCCTTTGTTATATAATTACAATTACAGCCACTAATTGTAATTCTTTATGGAGGAAAATATTTTTCAAGTTATAAGCATATCACACATGGATGTTGGAGCAAAACCAGTTTGGTAGTTGAGGATTGACTTCATTGGCTTGTGTCAGTGGATTTCTACCAGAATACAGACATCATTCCCATTTCATTAAACAGTGAGTGTGTATGTATGCATGTGTGGAGAAATACGGAAGCAAATGAAACAGAAAATGAAAATTACCAGTGAAGAAGATCGTGTTTAAGAATTGCAATTCGTATGTAATATAAGGAAAAAGCATATAGAATTCAGAAGTCAGAAATATTTCTCTAAGTTTTTTAAAAGAGAAAAATGAATTACATCAAATGAAGTATGATGTCGTAGCCTTTGTAATTACAGCACTACAGCCATAAAATTTGAAGTTTTAGAAAAACTGCTCAAAAAGGTACTTTTTAAGACTTTCAAACATTGCTCAGTATTTTTGAAGTATGCTTCTTTGACACTGAGTGATATAGTTTGAATAATTGTCCCCTCTGAATCTCATGTTGAAATTTTATCCTGGTAGGAGGTGTTTGGTTAATAAGGGTGGATCTCTCCGAACGGTGGGTGCTGTCCTTGCTGTAATGAGTGAGTTCTTGCTATATTAGTTCCTGTGAGAACTGATTGTTAAAAAGAGGCTGGCACATCCTCCTGTCTCTTTCCTCCTCTCTTGCCACGTGAGTGATGCTGGCTTCCTTCCACCTTCCACCACGAGTGGAAGATTTCCAAGGCCCTCAGGAGAAGCAGATGCTGATGCCATGCTTCTTGTACACCCCGCAGAACCATGGGCCAAATAAACCTCTTTTCTTTATACCCAGCCTCAGGTATTCCTTTATAGCAACACAAAATGGACTAAGACACTTAGCTTAAGTAAGAGACATTTTCTTTTCTATAAGTCTTCTTCCTCTACATCTCTAATCTCTACTTTGACTTCAATTGTCTGAATAATAAAATGAAAAGTTTTAAATTAAACTCCACTGTTATTTCAAAGTCAGATTCTCTAGAAATCAGGCATTTTAGTTTTTGTAGGTAATTTTTTAAGTTTGAAATTTCTTTTGAGATAAGGTATGTATTTTCTTTCTCTAAACACAAATATAGCATCGGGGCCATGCATCACAAGGATCTGCTGATTGGGAAAACTAGCCATACATGTGCATTATCTAAATTGAGAGCACAATGAGACTTCAGTGTAAATGATCAGTTATAAACCTAGCTTTTAATAAATTGCAGCAGAGTTCCAAAGTTTCCTTCTTAACTTAGCTTTATGGTATTTATTAAAACAGCACTTTAAGGAATTAGAACATGTAAAAGATAACTCACTCAAAATCATTTATTTGGGGTTTGTCATTGATATTTCTCTGAAGTTGTGGAGACCATGAAAGTGGATTTAGTTTCCCCTTTTTCATCCACTCAAGCTTTGGGTTCTTAAAGGCAGAAAATACTGCTAGAGCTTTGGCTGTCACAGCGTTCATTATTGGCAGTTATTCTTTGATCAGTTACTAGTTAACTTACTACCAGTAAATGATCAAGTCAATATCAGTCATGGGAAACATCTATAGAGGCAAGAAAGTCAATCAAGCCTTGATTTTTTTTTTTTTCAGTGTGTTACACTATAAAAAATGTTTAAATAACTTTCTCATCTGAACTCACTGAGTTACCTCATTTATATTTGAATATCCCTACCACCCTTAACTCAAGTAGTCCTTCCTCTGGTTCTGGTCCCTGACTATATATTTAAACCCTTTGGGGAGCTTTTAACAATCCCCATGGCCAGACTACAACCTGAACCAATTAAATCAGGTCTCTGGATATGAAATCCAGTACCAGTGGCTTTTTTTCCCTTTAAAATTTCTGGAGACGCTCCAAAAGTGCAGCTAATTTAAAGAACTCATTATTCTAAACTCTATGGAGCTGGGATTGTAGAATCATACTTGGTCAGAGATGGAAGTGGCGCTGTGGCTGCAGTTTTTAAAATCAGTTGATGCTAGGAGGAGATGGGACAGGGATAGTTACAGGCTGAATCCTGACTCCTCCAAATTCACACGTTGAATCCCTAACCTCTAATCCCTCAGAATGTGACTGTATTTGAAGATGGGGTTTTAACTAAGTTAACATGAGGTCATTAGCATGGGTCCTAATCCAATAGGGCTGTTGTCCTTATGAGAAGAGATTAGGACAAAAGCATCCTGTATGGTAGATATACCTGACGGCAATAACCAAACTTAAGCATACCCTGAAAATGACTCTGTATGGCAGATGCACCTGAGTTTGTGTTCACAGTTCCAAGCTAAGGAATCTGAGAGTGGCCAGCCCGGAGATTCATTCCTTATCTGTGAAGAACATCTGAGCCCACATTCCAGTGCCATGGAACGTGGGATGTACAGGCAACTGAGGCCCTTTGTGTTGGGTTAAACAAAGGTTGCCAGGTGGAGGTTGTTGGGGGAGGATGTTCAGTGAAAATGCCATATAAATGGCATGCTTTCTGCAGGCCATGGCAGTTCTGCCCCGCCTTCCTCTACTGGGCCACTCTACATGTATGCTTCCCTCAATAAACACCATGTCTTGTTTCCTGGTTCTGGGTCTCTTCTTCAGCTTCTTGAACACAGTGCCATCCCTATTGGAGTACTGGGTCCAGGATGCTGCATGCACAAAAGGGAAGACCATGTCAAGATACAGGGAGAAGACGTCCATCTACTGCCCAGGAGACAGCCCTGAGGAGAAACCCACCCTGTGATAAATTGATTTCAGATTCCAGACTCCTGAACTATGAGAAAAATAACCCATCCTGTGGTACTTTCAAACTAATACATACCTGGCAAACCAATACAGGGAAAAGGGGATTGTAGAGGTAAAGAAGAGAAAGGAAGAGTGAAGAAAAGGCTTTGTGAGACATCGTGTGAAAAGGAAGTTCTGTGCATGGAATTTGTTGATGCCAGAGCTGCAGTGCTGTGTGAACAGGTCTCCTGGGAATTTCCACTGTGCTGAGGCAATTTGACTGAGAGCAAAGACCCAGGGACCTAGACCTTTGTCTGATAATTATGGTGGAGACAGAAGGAAGAGTGAATGTGCTCTACTGATTTAGTTGGCTTGTGTAACCTCCAGCTACCTATCCAGCTTTGTGGTTTATAAACACTTAGCCTCCAGACTACTATCCAAATTTTATGCTGTGGGGTTCTCCATAAATGCTTCTTATGGAATTACAGTATTATAAACTCTTCAAGGAAGGGGGAACCATATCCTACTCATTTTTGTGACTTGGTAAATGGCACATGGCAGGCACTCAAAAATGTTTGTTGAATGAGTGAATACACTGATTGATTAGTAAGTAAATAACCCACTGTATTAAGTCTAAATTATTTTGATTTTCAAAATACTTCATATTCAAAATATTTCTTTTCCTCTACTTTGCTTGTTACTGAATAGTTTCCCACAAATTGCTTATCTGTTCCTCCTGTTATATATTAGTTTAATGTATTGCCCACCTGAGTTGCCTTTTATTTATAGAATTACTTTATTTATTTATTTTTAATAGAAAACCTAGGTTTATTTGTTAAGCTATTACAAAAACAAAACAATTACCATTTGAAGTACTTTGAGGACTTCATCCAAGGCTCACTTGCTCTGTTACAGAAACTAACCTAAAAGGCTGGAAATTAAAGGATATAACCTAAGAGTTTATAACAGCAGACTGGTAAAACATGGCAAAAGGAGCTCTCTCTTTCCTACCCAGTCTACCTACACCAAGCTCTTGTGCATTTTCACCACATATATCTGCTCACTTACAAAAGATGCACACAGTCAAGGCAGGAATTATAGGCCTACTCAGAGGGTACCCAGACACAGAAAGTTTTGGGGTAAATAATAAACCACAAATACCCTCTTGGTTAAGCTATAGAATTACTTTATTTTCAAAGTTCATTTCTCATGTCTCTTAGGCTATGAACCATGGATCCCAGTCTACAGTCAGCAATCCTTCATTGAGCCTCTACTCTATGCCAGACACAGTGTTAGATACTAGGCATACAGAAATATAATACATTCAGTTAAGTTCTCTGCCTTCTAAAGTCTTGCACTCAAGCCAGGAGAAAGTCAGGTACGTAGTTAAAATACAATGTTCTGAGTGCAACAGAAGCAGAAAACAGATGCTATTGGATGTTAGAAAAAATAGAATTTAGATCTATATGAGGATTCAGAGAAGACTTAAGAGAGAGAGTGACTTAAATTGACTTTAGAGGGTTATACGAGCACACACAGTTGAAGAAAGTGTATTAATGGTGATCCGAGGAGAGAAATAGCACATGTGAAAGCCGTCCAGACATTGGACTTGAGACACTGGAAACTCGTTAGCTAGTGAATGTTTTTATTTTGTTACTGAATCGATTTCTGCAGTCTTGAAATCTTAAGGAAGGGCCACCATTAATATTTATTCACATTGCTTGGGAAAAGAGGAGAGTATTCATTATATAAAGCCTCCCTGCTATGAAAGAAAAGGGTGATAAGAAAGAAATCTGAGGTTATATTGTCTGTTGATCTGGTGTCTAAGTGGTATCAACTAGCCCAAGTAAGTTATTTATTTGGGACTAAACCCTGTATATCCCTGTCTACAAAGTACTTTTATTTACACTGTGTCCTCTGAGTCTCAAAATTACCCTCTAAGAACATATTTGCCAGTAACTTTTTTTTTTTTTTTTTTTTTTTTTTTTTTACCATCTGTAAGGAAAATGGATGTGCTGCATTCAAGAAGAGGCTGAGAGGCAGACATCCGGTCCAGCATGACTCAGTGAATTTGAAGCGCAGGCGCACGACTCTGCTCATTATGTAACCACTCCACGTGAGGCACATTAGGTAATCACTCACGTGAGCTCGTGGCTAGCTCAGAGCAGGTGTTGTCTGTAAAGGTATAAATACCCTGCTGATGCTCACTCGCACCAAGGCTCGCTCATGCCCGGAGGGTAAAGCTATGTTGAAACTGGCTACGATTGCTCGAGTGTTTTTCCAGCTCCCTGCCACTCACCCCACTGACTCTCCTGGACTTCAGTTGGAACCTGAAACCATCACAGGGATAAAGAAACCAAGGTTCAGTCAGCCTGAGTCATTTGAGCAAGTTCGCCTGGATGGTGAGTTGCAGATCTGGGATTCATATCCAAGTTCTCTGAGTTCACAGTCTAAGCTCTTTCCTTATGCAATGTTTTCTTCTATCATACATACGAATAGCTTCAGCAGAAGAAATAATATAGGACCGGCCAATTCAAAGTGTAGAAATTCCATATGTCTAAAATTTAGGGAGTGATAGCACCTGAAATGGTTCTTAAGAAGACTGAGTTCTAAGGAGATGCAATAAAAACAGTCCATTGTTTTGCCAGCAGGAAACATATCATTGTCAGTCTATCTCACTTGTCCTTTAGTTGAAAATAATTTAGCATAGGCCACATGTTCATGTTCTTCAGTGTCACGGTAGCAGTGAGGTGACAAAATTCTTATGTCCCAGGGGGTGATAAAGAGTAGTTAAGAGAAAGGGTTTTTGAAATCAAATCCTGAGCCCACTATTGATTGGTTTAGTAAGTTACATAAACTTGTTGCTCCTCAGGTTTCTTGATCTGTAAAATGTAGATAATAAGCAGGTCGTTCTCAGAACGTGATTGTGAAAACTCAGTACATGTGAAGTGCTTAGAACAGTACTCGGCAAACAATCACTAAAAATACCAGTGATTATTTTTACTATTTCTCATCCTAAATCTGTGGAAGAAAAGTGACAAATCTCGTGTCCCATGGCAGTCTTGTTCTAAAAGTCAACCGCTATTGCTAGATACTAAATGTCACTTCATATTCTAAACCTGTAGAACCGTTCTACCTTGTAGAGCTTTGAAATACTCTTCTTGGTTTGGTAGAGACACCATTATAATTCTACAGAACATTTGAATTTTACTTTTGTAGGCAGGTTCCAGGTAATATAATTTTCTATCAATTGTAAAGTTTAGAAGTTGTGCCTAAGGCGTATTTATTGAATAGCAATACTTCTAATGTTAGAGTGAATTTTTGCTATATGAAATCTTAAGGGATTGGATAGAAAATATTTTAAGCAGAAAACATTCTGTGAAAGTATACCTTAGGGCGTAACTTTTGAAGATGAATGTTATGTGATGGTAGCATTGAGTTTAATTTTAGGCCTTTTGTGCTTGGACTATGTGATAAATTATGCCTTGAAATTGTAATTGTCTTTTAAAAATGTTATGTCTTTATAAATTGATGCCAAAAACAAATCTTTCATTAAGAGTACAATCAGTGCTTTTTAGTTATGCCAATCTTGTCATCTGGAAAACATGCGGTATTTGTACAGTTTTCAAAGATACATTTGATTTAGTTAGGTGCCCAGAGACCTGCACATGAATTGTTAATTTCGTATTGCCCACAACAGCCATCCCGTGAATATTTGCAGAGTTTATCGGAGATCAGTTACAAATGTGATTATACCAGCCATTCCTCAGACCTGACACCAGTTTCAAATTAAAAACTGACAGGCCTCACCTGCTCCTGGGTTCACCCACAGGTCACCTTCTTGTCACTTCAGCTCTCACCCCATTAAAATGACATCTGTGTTCATAAAGGGACTGAGAAGGGCTGTGAGTTGCTAGAATTGTTGAGGAATAAGAATAAGGTGTCGTCTGCCCGGATAGTGTAGTGTTCAACTTTGGCCTTTAAGAGGACACGAGGCCAGCCACAACTGACTGTGCTTCCAGATACGAGAACAAGGCCAGAGAGGTCACCTGCAGATTCGAATAGAACAAATGTGCCACGTAAGGAATATGCATCCATGCTAGTAAAAGGGAAGAGGCAAATAGGGATAGAATCTTTAAAATACTCTTCCCAGACTGCTAAGTATTCTCCGAATGTTTTATTCATTTTACCTGAGAGGAAAAAAAATAGTTTTTTCCTTAAGAAGTGTAAGAATTGCAATTAGATCAATATAAATTTAATCTACGTGAAAAACATTTGAAATATCTATAAACAGCATTTGCCTAGAATAATTTGCCATATGTTAACCGTAATGCTTGCATTAAACATTATAAGGTGTCACCTGCTTTCTAAGAAATAGAAAATGCTCTGTAGATGTTATCTCAATTAAGACCACCAGTTAAAGAAGGAAAAAGATACTTCTTAAAAGAGAAAACTAAATGATAAATCATTTGAAATAATGTCTTAATATTTTTGTATCTCTGATACTTAGGACAGTGCAATGCACAGAGCAGATATTTAATAAACATATGTTGAAGATAAGAAAAGCGAGTCCACGTAAGAAATGCCTGGTCATTAAAAAAGTCACAGATATAAAAAGCTAATACCGATTATGAAAGTAGATTATTCTACTATAATTTACGTTCTTTGATTTTTGAAAACAAGAATTTGTTAATCTTTTTTTGCAAAAAACATATTAATGCTTTCAAGCTACATCTACTTCTGGGGCATGAGAAACCCACAGCGGTTCCTTGTTGTGCCTGCAACAAGCCCTGTGAATGAGCTAAGCTCTCTAGTATGCTGTGCTTAGCTGGAAAGGAAGCAGGTGATGAAGAGATTGAGGCATAAGAGCAACATCAATCTCCCCCACCCCTATAGTTAGAAAATGTATTTTTTACATACTGATTTAATTATAGACCAAAGCTTTAATTGTAAACCTATCTTCAGTCGATTTCTTCACCTACTTATTGGTGGGCCTTGTGATGCAGGCTGCAGTGCATGGTGGCATGGTAGTTAGGTGGCCTGCCTGAGGGTGAGTCTCACTTACGTGCTTTACTATCTGGGTGACCTTGGGCTACTTATTCAACCACTTTGTAAGTCTTATTCTCCTTATCTGTAAAGTGGGGACAATGAGAATGTCTATATCACCCAGTAGGATGAAGTGAGTTATACTATGCAAAGCATGCCAGTCTTGCTGGGGCATAGTAAATGGTATATCTGTGCTTGTCAAATTAAGCAATTGCAAACTGAGAATAATTATATTATTTAGTGCTCATGTTTTGAAGGTTGATAAAAGAATTAAACTATACATTTGTACATGTCCGATAGTATGATTTTTAGTATATTATTGTTATTATATGTAAAATATAATGCTGGGCTGGCTGCAAAGGATCTAGACACAGTTCCTGTGCTCAAGGAGACTGTCCTATAGAAAGTGCAGTGCGGTCACTCATGTGTTTCTCTTGTCCAAGAGAGACAATGGAAGGGCTTCAGAAAAATAACAGAAACTGGCCCTTCAGAGATTATCTGGAATCAGATTAAATAAAGATGTACTATGGAAGGCAGTATTTGGAATGGGTCTTAACAGCCAGATTCTGAGAAGAAACCAGGTGGAAAGTATTTCATTTTAGGATTATCTTGATTGTATTTAAAATTAGAGAGGGAATTGGGTTATGTACATGTAGAGGTTTATGTAGTTTATGCAAGCTGAGTTATCCAGAGCCCAGGATAGGGACTCAAATATTTATTGACTGCCTATAATCATGCCACACTAGTAAAAACTGAAATTATAATGATAATTATTATATATAGTTTTCTTACTAGATAACAGAGTGTTAACAACTTTACATATATTTTATCATTTTTTCCCCGTGATAATCTCACAAAGGTAGATACCAGTATTGTCTAAATTTTATGACTGAGGAAACCACTGAGGCTTACGGGGGTTAAGTAACTTGTTCATAGTGACAAAACTAGTAAGTAATGTAACCAGAATTTTCTTACTGCAGGACAAGTTACTATTAATAATTTTAATATGCTGTGTCACAAAAGGTATAAAGGTATAAAGACATTTTAGTTGAGATGATAGCACTGGGTGGAAGGATATGGTGTTGATGCATAGCTTTAAATAATATCAAAACAGAACAGAAATTGATATGAAAGATATTTGGTGGAGAGGATAGATGGGATAGAGATTGTGGGGGACTGGAGAGGGATTTTCTGGGATGCTGTAGATGTTCTATTTCTTTATCTGCACATGTCACATGAATGTGTTAACTGTTTTTCATTAAGCTGTACACTTACGATTAATAACTTTTCTGGATGGATTTTTATACTTCAGTTAAAGGATTTATAAAGAAATATATGTTTGACATCCAGATTTGCTAAAGAGGCTCACTAAATTCAGTTAAGAAACATTAAGAAAACTCACAGAAACATACACACACGCACACAATTTTTGTCTACAACTCCATCTCTACCTTATCCAAGAAAAGCTTAACTTCGGATCAGGAGATGTGAGCAGCAAATCTCTCCAAACTTTTAAAAAATGGAAATGATATAACGTGTCTTCCACAGGGTGAAAGTGGAGATCAAATGATATCTAATGAGACAACACAGAAATAAGATTCACGGTGTCTATCCTGCAAATGTCCTTTCGTGAAGATCACAAGAATGGGCTCTTGAATACTAGTAGGCAGAGTATTCATGTTAGAAAGTTATTTCAAAATTCCCCTTTAGGATAAAATACATAATTTGTGTTTCATCTCCTCCTGTGCCTCTATATTAAATATTCATTGTCTTTGACCCATATGTTGTTATTGCTTAAAAAATTACAGTAAAATATTATCACCTGGAAGGGTATTGGAGTATAAAATCCAAACAAAACTTGTACCTCTGCACTTGTAGAAAACTACAAAATATAATACAGCAATATGAAGTACATATTTGTTGATTCATTCCAAGAAAATAAGAGCTGAAATGTTTTAAAGTGTAACTACGAACGTGTATAGGAAGGGAAGGAATTTTTTCCCCCTATGGATGTTCTATAAAGATTATTTTGGGAAGATGCAGTCTGAGGAAGGTGTGGTAGATAGAAAATTACAAAGAAATGTTTAGCTAGGTTGAGATGCTAACATTCTAGGACTGTCTAGTCCATAACAGGGACTGTCTACCTACAGCCTGCAGGCTAAATCCAGCCTACAACACGTTTTATTTTTTTTTGGAATCCTGTGAGCTAAGCAAGGTGTTTTACATTTTTAAGTGGTTGAAAACATATACTTTGTTTCTTGTAAAAATTATATGAAATTCAGATTTCAGTGTCTGTAAGTTAAGTTTTTCTGGGACATGGTTGTGGTCATTTGTTTATATATTGTCTTTGGCATAGTGGAGTAATTGCAACAGAGAACATATGGCCTGCAATGCCCAAAATATTTACTACCTGGCTCTTTTCAGAAAAAGTTTGCTGGTCCCTAATTTAAGGCTCAGTGTTTAGGTCATAGAAAGGCAGTGTGATTACACTCATAATGTAGTACACTTGTGGAAATCATTTTCCCTCCTCTACCTAGTTTATGAAAATGTTCAGAGCTTAAAAATTGTTCTAGCTACATATTGCATTTGAGCCAGTGTTTGAGCACCTCCATGAAGCGTTCTTGGCTCTGACAAGGGAATGATACTTCTTACTCTAAAACCCGAAGCACTTTATATCTTTTATAGTACTTACCATATTTTGCCTTGGACTAATGTCACTGATGCTTAATTTTCTCAGCTAGATTATTATCTCCTTGGGGAGCAGGAATGGATGTCTTTCATCTCACTTTTTTTCTCTTGTTATCTTGCATGATGTTTTGTCCAGAGTGTTGTCCAGTATTTGTTGAATGAACATTAATGACCTGATTAACTCTGTATTTTTAAAGAAAATTGATTCTTAGGAGGTTATGACACAAAGTCTGCCTTGTACATTGTTGTTTCCTGGAATACAGGACTGATAATATTCATTCCAAAGAAGCTCTGTATCCAGTGAGATCTAGAATGAAAACATTATTGTTCAGACATCAGCTTTCCTCTAAGCAGCAACTCATTAAAGTGATTCCTTCATTGGTTTACTGGATATTTTCTTTTTAACTTCTTCTTTTTCTCTCTTCAAGGATCTCCCCTTGAGGTCTGTCTGCTGCTTCCTCTAATGGTAGTTTGAGAGTCAAGTGTTGGGATTTGACTTTACGTTATTGTTCGCTTCCTATAATATCAATCAATTTAGCACTTTATGCCCTAGCCTTTATTTTTTCTTCTTCTCAACTGTTACGTAAATTGGAAAATATATAATTTCAACCCTTTCAACAAGTTTTAAAATTCAAATTTGTCTACTTTTCTGACATTTTATCTGGGAATCATTTTCTTTATTATTTTTTCTTTTGTTTGCCTGTAGTATTTCCTACCATACTTCCTTCCTCTTTGTTAATCTTTTCTTCACTGCAAATAGAACTTCAGTGTAAACTCAAAGAATGGGGAATTCACTATTTAAATCCAAAGAAATTTTGTGTAGCCCAAGTAATCAATGTACTGAACAGAGGAGGATAAATTAAATGGAAATAAACTGTAGAGCTGTGTATGCAGTTCTGCATTGGGAAAAAAAAAAAGATCTTTTGAAGGTTTGTAAAACCATGCTTGGCAGGGGGAAAAATATAACAAAAATAGATTTACTGAGGGCAACACTTTAAAAAAATGATTTGGATATTGATCATGTTTAATCTTTTGCCCGGAACAACTGGGAGATGTATTATAGCCAGAGCCTGCAATGAAAAGCAGGTCTGTTCTTTAACCTGCCCCAATTCACTTCAACGTATTTTATATCTCAGGGGATTTGGCCACAAAGTCCATTAGAACTTTGGAGGCAGTCAGGTCAAATCAATTGTCCACACTGCAGACAGAGTAACCATCATTTACGGTAATTCACCGCCGTCATGGTAGAGGAGAGGAAAGGTTAAAAGCTGTATCGCCATGAGCACATCTCATCTATCTTTCAGTATATTGGTAATACCCAAACATTGCTTAAGGAATAGAATGTACAACTTTAAATTAAGTTGCATTTCAATGCATTTCAAGGCATTAAAGGCAGTTCACAAAATTCTTGTTAGTGATATTTTAGTTGAAATTAGGGGAATATCATGCTCCTGAAGAAATCTGAATAATTTTTCAGGCTTGATAAGATTTATGCAAAGTGTACAGAATGCTTAGTAATGAAATCTTGAGAGATTCAGAATGACTTGAATTAATGACTGTTTTGCCAGTCTCCTTCCCCCTAGATGAGATTTTACTTCACATTTGGTTATGGGAACAGAAGAAGAGATTTATACAACATTCATCTATATTGAAGGCACAAAGGTGGGTCATAAACAAGGGAGGAAGAGATTGAATAAAAGGGTCATTTAAAAAATTGGTGATTTCTAGATTTTCAGAAAGAAAAAATAATCTACCCCTAATTTGAAGATGACATGCTTAAAATGTGTCAAATAACATTTATGGTGGATAGCAACACAGTAAAAATGTGTCCCTTATGCTTTGTTAGTAGAGAGAATCGGCTTCAACTTACAAACCCTGTCATGCTTTCTTAGGGCATTACTTGCTTCTGAGTCTGTACGTGGGGCAAATAAGCTCAGGTACAGCTGCCCTGGAATTTTAAGTGCAGTGCAAAGCTGTTCGCTGCTTTGAAGAATGGGGATGAATTAAAATGTCTATGTAAAAATTAGCCTTATTGTCTTCCTTTTTACCTTAGTGCTTTCTTTGCTTAGTTTCTCTGTTGAATTATGTTTTCCATCATAGACTTCCTCATGGAAGACAAATCATGTTAAAGATATTAATATCTTTGTTACAGAAAGGAATATGCTGTGAATGACATATATTTTTGTTTGGGGAAACCCATGTATGACTAATAAAAAAAAGTGGAAAATCAGTACAATCCATGTAACAAATTTTCCCCAAACCTTTCTATATGTTTGTTTCTGTTTAAAGAAGAATACAGAGAAACTAGATGTATAGAGAGACTGTGAGGTCATTTCTCTGGAGTAGAATTGCTTTGATGACAGTTTAGATTTTTAAAAGTTCCATCTTACTAGAAATAGCAATTAAGCAAGACGCGCCTATAACTGTTTATGTAATTTCTTTCAACATCACTTATCTATGATATTGCTGCAAATCGGAAGTCTTTTTGTTCTTCTCTGTAAGTTTGTGCTTTATCTTCAGGGTTTCCAGTGATTTCTGAAGGCACAGAATGAATGGAAGAGATACAGCATGCAGCAAGGAGTAGAGTCATGTAAAAGAGAAAATAGCATAGCATCACGTCACCTAAATGTAAGACCATGTCTTAAAACAATTGATAATTAGAGCCAAAACCCTAGGTAGATAGTAATGATAATTTGTGTCAGGGATAAGTTTTTCATTGGTTCCAGAACACAATAATGAACATTTCAAGATCTCTACTCTGATCACTCCATTTAGAAATATCCCGACAAGCATCAAATCAGGAGAATTTCAAAACTACTGTTTCAGGCAATTGTTCAGGCTTTAAGATTGGAGGGTAGGAAATATCCAAATTTATCTGGACTCTTAAATCACAGAATAGCTAACACATCTTCAGAAAAAAAATTCTTTGAAACTTGCATCTGGTCTAAAATCTTGAGAGCCAAAACTGCCTTATGCAATTTGCGATAAATGAAACAGTTCTGGCAATAATAGAGTCATCAGTAGAAACATTGACTTGTTAGACTTAGAACAAAGCAGAATTGCAGAATAGTATTTTCTCAAATAATTTGTTGTTTGAAGAGTACATCTAAACTATATGTTTAGAGAAATCAAAATAATGGTTTTAAGCAGCCAAAGTGTCTGTTACTAGTTGTGTCCTTTACGGCAAAGCCAAAGGGTAAGCACAAGAGTGGAGTCTCTTCTGGGGAATTTAAACACGTGGTAAGACAAAGGGATAGACAGATCTCTTTCTCAGATGGGTGGAGAAAAATGAGGAAATGAATTAGATATTCTCTAGAAGTTCTAAATTAGCTCTATATTTTCCTTTGCGGGGGGGGGGGAGCTTTTATCATGATACTTTTGGAAAACTATAGGAAGAAAAACAGCAGATAATAAAATTCAGATCCTACTTGTGATGATCTACTTATCTGTGCTTGATGAAATAAAACACATCCAGGTGGTTGTAGCTTGGAATCTACAAGCGATAGGAGTATCTAGAAATCAACTTGGCTTCCAGAGTGAATGTGAAAGTATTTCTAAGGAATCAGGGCTTAGTTATTAAGAAAGGGATCAGAAAAGTGAAAAGACAACCACAGAATAGGAGAAAAGTTGTAAATCACATATCTGATAAGGGCTTTGAATCTAGAATATATAAAGAACTTCTACAACTCAATAATAAAAAGACAAGCAAATTAAAAACATCGGCAAAGAATGCAAAAGACGTTTCTCCAGGGAAATACACGAATGGCCAATAAGCACATGAAAAGATGCTTAACATCATTAGTCATCAGGGAAATGCAAATGAAAATCATCAAGCGATACCATCTCACACATTCTAGGATAGCTAGTTAAAAAAAAGTAAGACAATAATAAATGTTGGTGATGATGTGGACAGATTGACACCCTCATACATTGCTGGTGGGAATGTAAAATGGGACAGCTGCTTTGGAGAACAGTCTGACAGTTCCTTAAACAAACATAGAGTTACCATATGACCCAGAAATACTACTTTTGATATATACCCTAAAGAAATAAAAACATATGTCTACACAGAAACCTGTATGAAATGTTTATAACAACACCATTCATAACAGTCAAAAGTTGGAAACAGCTCAGGTGTCTATCAATGGATGACTGGCTAAGTGAAATACAGTATATTCATGTAATGGAATATTAGTTAGCCCTAGAAAGGAATGAAGTATTGATCTATATTACACTTGGATGAACCTTGGAAACATTGTGCTAAGTGGAAGAAGCCAGTCACAGAGTCCATTATTATATAACTCCAGTCATTTGAAAGTCAAGAAAAGGAAAATCTATAGAGATAGAAAGCAGATAATGGTTTTCTTAAAGATAAAAGGAGTGGGTGGAGGGGAGGAGGACTAGGGATGATAGCTGAAGAGTACAGGTGTTATTTTGAGGTGATGAAAATTAACTGCAGTAGTGGTTGCATATAGCTAAACATACTAATACTAACATCCATTGAATTGTACCTTTACATGCGTGAATTGTAAAGTATGTCAATTCTATTTCCATGCAGCTATTAAAAACTGAGCGAGTAGTAGAGACCCATTCTTCCATGGACAATCGCTGATGACTTACATTGGATTAAATTATTAAATGGGGTTACTTTAAGGAATATTTTGTTTGCTGTATGCATTTTCCCGTGTACTTTAAACATGAATCAGAAACCTCTGGCTTCCTAGTTTCTAAATACAACTTAACTTTTCTTGGCGGCAACCTTCTTAACATAATGAATTCTCATGCTTGTCCTTTTTTCTAAGGTAATTTGACTTAAGAAATCTTCTTCAGAAAACCTTAATAGGATTTGCCACCAAGATAGCTATTTGAATTTTGGTAAATGATGAAGTATTTTCTTGATAAAGCTTATCAATAATAAAAAGACCATTAATTATATGCTATAGGGAGTGGAGCCTGGCATTACAAGGTTCATATGTATTCTAAAGAAATTTCTGCTGAAGTATAGACTCCCAGTACAAATGAAATTACCTACTCTTGGTCATTTTGATGGTAGCAAGCAGTATCTTCCTGTAGAGTGATGATTTTAACATTCAAAGTGTTCCTTCCTTGTCATGGCTCTGTGTTCAATAGTATGAAAAATGAAAGTAGGGAAGGTTTTTATGGTTGGAGAGAGAACACATATTTAGCCATTGGTGACTTAATAGCAATAGGACAAACATATCTTAATAGTGTGCCTAAAAGTGTAAATACATAGGGATTACAGAATAAGGGATAAGCAGAGACTATGTAAGTCAGGAAAAGTTTCTTAAAGGTCAGAGTATTGAAAGAAAGAATGTCACGTTTCAACCTGGAATTTTTATTTATCTGTATTGAGCTAATGGAAATTCCTTTTCACTAATGCTAAAACTCAGTTGCCTAGAAAATTTACTAGAGACATATAGAAGTTTCTCTTGTTTTGGCAAAATGGCTTCTTTGTTTCCTATTTGATTCAAAAACCAGACCTCAGGAATAGGTACATGGATGAGTAGAGATAAATAAGTAGCTATTACCTGTCAGAGTGAAGAAAGCAAGTGGACTCATTTATTAGGGTTTCAATTGCATTTATTTGTTAAATTCTTTATTTTAATGAAGACATTCTTCTTCAATAAAGATCAATAACATCTATGTGTAAAAATTATAATTTTTATAAATTTGTTGTAGTTTTCTTCTTGTATTTCATAGCTGGGATGTAGATAATAGCACTATTGTGTATATTGCTATTACAGTGAAGATATAAGATCTTCAACAAAGGGTGCTTTTTTTTCAAACTGGGAGAGTATTTTTGAATTTGCTAATTATTCTTTCATTTGCTTGTAATCTGAACTTGAAATCCATCAGTTTAGGAATCTTGAGTAAATAATTTTAAAAGTAATTTGCTGTGCACAAAAAAAGCATTTCTTTAATGATTAGTAAGCCAACTTTTAGGCATTTTTCTCTGTTTAAGGAAAAGCTTATTCAATCAATCTCAATCCTATTTCAGTGTCTCTGCCAAACTGTAAAAGCTAGAATTTGGCATTAAACTGTGATTGGCCTTGTTAAGGAAGATGGTAGAAGTGTATAGTAGATGTTCCTGAGGACATCTTTATAAGGTGTTCTGTTTCTTTTACAGTAAATGTTCCTGAGACCACCTTTATTAGGTCTTGTGTTTCTTGTAAAAAAGATTAAAAATTTTATAACCTGCTTCTATGCAGAATGCTTGTGGCTCAAATTAAGTGGGCTAGGATTGTGTAGTTGGAATATTTACAAAATATGTCATGATGATGGATATTTGGAGGTAACAGTCTTCAAATCTATGCTGATAATGTTAATTTGAGCATTACATTATGAACCACTGGGTCTTCGTAGAAACAATGCAGTATAAATATTAGGTTGGTGCAAAAGTAATGACAAAAACCACAATTATTTTTGCATCAACCTAATTATCTTCTAGATGTAGACAATAAAAAATAGCTATTCACGCTCAGATTCTTACTTGTATTTATATATAGTAATATGTAGGTATATGATTTAATATGGATCTTAGAGAATATCTTAGTATTTTCATAGAATTGTGGTATGATAAAAGCACATTATTTGGCATCTGAAAGATTGTGCTTATTCATAGCTCTACCACTCACTATGTCAGTAAGTTATTTAAATTTTCTGAATCTCTGTAAAAATGAAGATAATACAGTCAAGCTCATGTGAGTGTAATTAAAACTATGCATGTTAAAATACTAGTATAGTCCCTGGTAAATAATATGTGCTCACTATCAGCAGTTTTTGATATTGCAGTTTTAAAAGAAATATTTTAGGGTGTCCGGGGACCTGCAAGCTCTTTGTGATGGATTTTAAATTTAGTGTTTTATTTAAAAGATAATATGCAGGCATTAGAAAGGCATAGTGTATAACCTGATATTAGCATGCTGTTTAGTGTATATGTTAGCATTTGTATTTACAATTATATTAGTGCAGAGTGAGGGCCAAATCACATCATTGCAGAATGCAAGAATGAAGGATTCACAGTAATTTGAATATTCCATATTGGAGGCAAAGTAGAAACAATCATAAGAAAGCTTAATTTACATCTTTATCATTTAAAAGTGCTGTTTGCTGATCTTGTTTTCCTTTCTGTTCTTTCTTTCTTTTTTTTTTTTTTTGTGACGGAGTCTCAATCACCCAGACTGGAATGCAGTGGCGTGATCTTGGCTCACTGCAACCTCCACTTCCAGGTTCAAGCCATTCTTCTGTCTCAGTCTCCCCAGTATCTGGGATTACAGGCGCGTGCCACCATTCCTGGCTGATTTTTGTGTTTGTAGTAGAGATGGGGGTTTCACCATGTTGGCCAGGCTGGTCTTGAACTCCTGGCCTCAAGTGATCCGCCCCCTCAGCCTCCCACAGTGCTGGGATTACAGGCATGAGCCACCACGTCTGGCCCTGATTTTCTTTAACAATCTGATGACAAAACTAAAACTATTTCCATCAACATTTAAAATAATTGAAAACTAACATCAGCTATTTTCTCATCCCCAAACTCCATTAATCATTAGATAACCACTTACTATATTTTATTAAAATTAAAACACTTTATAATCAAATAAGATATTTGCAATGTTATGAAGTGATACTTCATTAAAACTTCATTTGTACTATTGTGTACAATATACATATATAATTTTTTTTAAATTAATGTAGTTTTGACTTTTTCTTTTTTAAATAGGAGATAATAATATTCTTTGACACAGTAATTATTATGGAAGCATATTTGTTTCATTTGATTTAAATTGTCTATGATGTTTCTTTGTAGATTTATGTCAAAATAATAGAAATAATAACTAATGACCAAGATGGTCTTAACATTCCCCTCAGCTTGAACAAACTTTGGACTGCTTTCTTCCTCTTTAGATGGGGACTATATGTCCTTTACTTCTCTTTTCTTAGAGCATGTTTTTTCTTCTTGTTTTCTTTTAATTATACTTTAAATTCTAGGGTACATGTGCACAACGTGCAGGTTTGTTGCATATGTATACATGTGCCACGTTGGTGTGCTGCACCAATTAACTCATTGTTTACATTAGGTATATCTCCTAATGCTATCCCTCCCCACTCCCCCCACCCAACAACAGGCTTCGGTGTGTGATGTTCCCCATCCTGTGTCCAGGTGTTCTCGTTATTCAGTTCCCACCTTTGAGTGGGAACATGAGGTGTTTGGTTTTCTGTCCTTGTGATAGTTTGCTCAGAATGATGGTTTCCAGCTTCATCCACATCCCTACAAAGGACATGAACTCATCCGTTTTTATGACTGCACAGTATTCCATGGTGTATATGTGCCACATTTTCTTAATCCAGTCTGTCACTGATGGACATTTGGGTTGGTTCCAAGTCTTTGCTATTGTGAATAGTGCCATAATAAATATACAAGTGCATGTGTCTTCATAGCATAATTTATAATCCTTTGGGTATATATCTAGTAATGGGATAAGTGGGTCAAATGGTATTTCTAGTTTTAGATCCTTGAGGAATTGCCACACTGTCTTCCATAATGGTTGAACTAGTTTACACTCCTGCCAACAGTGTAAAAGCGTTCCTATTTCTCCACATCCTCTCTAGCACCTATTGTTTTCTGACTTTTTAATGATTGCCATTTTAACTAGTGTGAGATGTTATCTCATTGTGATTTTGATTTGCATTTCTCTGATGGCCAGTGATGATGAGCATTTTTTCATGTGTCTGTTGGCTGCATAAATGTCTTCTTTTGAGAAGTGTCCATATCCTTTGCCCACTTTTTGATGGGGTTGTTTGATTTTTTCTTGTAAATTTGTTCAAGTTCTTTGTAGATTCTACATATTAGCCCTTTGTCAGATGGGTAGATTGTAAAATTTTTCTCCCATTCTGTAGGTTGCCTGTTCACTCTGATGGTAGTTTCTTTTACTGTGCAGAAGCTCTTTAGTTTAGTTAGATCTCATTTGTCAATTTTGGCTTTTGTTGCCATTGCTTTTGGTGTTTTAGTCATGAAGTCCTTGCCCATGCCTATGTCCTGAATGATATTGCCTAGGTTTTCTTCTAAGGTTTTTGTGGTTTTAGGTCTAACATTTAAGTCTCTAATCCATCTTGAATCAATTTTTGTATAAGGTGTAAGGACAGGATCCAGTTTCAGCTTTCTACTTATGGCTAGCCAGTTTTCCCAGCACCATTTATTAAATATGGAATCCTTCTCCCATTTCTTGTTTTTGTCAGGTTTGTCAAAGATCAGATGGTTGTAGATGTGTGGTATTATTTCTGAGGGCTCTGTTCTGTTCTACTGGTCTATAGCTCTGTTTTGGTACCAGTACCATGCTGTTTTGGTTACTGTAGCTTTGTAGTATACTTTGAAGTCAGGTAGTGTGATGCTTCCAGCTTTGTTCTTTTTGCTTAGGATTGTCTTGGCAATGTGGGCTCTTTTTGGTTCCATATGAACTTTAAAGTAGTTTTTTCCAATTCTGTGAAGAAAGTCATTGGTAGCTTGATGGGGATGGTATTGAATCTATAAATTACCATGGGCAGTATGGCCATTATGGCCATTTTCACGATATTGATTCTTTCTGTCCATGAGCATGGAATGTTCTTCCATTTGTTTGTGTCCTCTTTTATTTCGTTGAGCAGTGGTTTGTAGTTCTCCTTGAAGAGGTCCTTCACATCCCTTGTAAGTTGGATTCCTAGGTATTTTATTCTCTTTGAAGTAATTGTGAATGGGAGTTCACTCATGATTTGGCTCTCTGTTTGTCTGTTATTGGTGTATAAGAATGTTTGTGATTTTTGCACATTTTGATTTTGTATACTGAGACTTTGCTGAAGTTGCTTATCAGCTTGGGGAGATTTTGGGCTGAGATGATGGGATTTTCTAAATATATAATCATGTCATCTGCAATCAGGGACAATTTGACTTCCTCTTTTCCTAATTGAATACACTTCATTTCTTTCTCTTGCCTCATTGTCCTGGCGAGAACTTCCAACACTATATTGCATAGGAGTGGTGATAGAGGGCATCCATGTCTTGTGCCAGTTTTCAAAGGAATGCTTCTGGTTTTTGCCCATTCAGTATGATATTGGCTGTGGGTTTGTCATAACTAGCTCTTACTATTTTGGGATACATCCCATCAATATCTAGTTTATTGAGAGTTTTCAGCATGAAGGGCTGTTGAATTTTGTCAAAGGCCTTTTCTGCATCTATTGAGATAATAATGTGGTTTTTGTCTTTGGTTCTGTTTATATGCTGGATTACATTTATTGATTTGTGTATGTTGAACCAGCCTTGCATCCCAGGGATGAAGCCAATTTAGTCATGGTAGATAAGCTTTTTGATGTGCTGCTGGATTCGGTTTACCAGTATTTTATTGAGGATTTTCACATCAATATTCATCAGGGTTATTGGTCTAAAATTCTCTTTTTTTTTGTTGTGTCTCTGCCAGGCTTTGGTATCAGGATGACACTGGCCTCATAAAATGAGTTAGGGAGGATTCCCTGTTTTTCTGTTGATTGGAATAGTTTCAGAAGTAATGGTACCAGTTCCTCTTTATACCTCTGGTAGAATTCGGCTGTGAATTCGTCTGGTCCTGGACTTTTTTTGGTTGGTAGAATAGTAATTATTGCCTCAATTTCAGACCCTGTTATTGATCTATTCAGGGATTCAACTTCTTCCTGGTTTAGTCTTGGGAGGGTATATGTGTCCAGGAATTTATCCATTTCTTCTAGATTTTCTAGTTTATTTGTGTAGAGGTGTTTATAGTATTCTTTGATGGTAGTTTGTATTTCTGTGGGATCGGTGGTGATATCCCCTTTATCATTTTTTTATTGCATCTATTTTATTCTTCTCTCTTTTCTTCATTAGTCTTGCTAGCGGTCTATCAATTTTATTGATCTTTTCAAAAAACCAGCTCCTGGATTCATTGATTTTTTTGAAGGATTTTTGTGGCTCTATCTCCTTCATTTCTGCTCTGATCTTAGTTATTTCTTGCCTTCTGCTAGCTTTTGAATGTGTTTGCTCTTGCTTCTCTAGTTCTTTTAATTGTGATGTTAGGGTGTCAATTTTGTATCTTTCTTGCTTTCTCTTGTGGGCATTTAGTGCTATAAATTTCCCTCTACACACTGCTTTAAATGTGTCCCAGAGATTCTGGTATGTTGTGT
This sequence comes from Piliocolobus tephrosceles, assembly GCF_002776525.5. NCBI lineage: Eukaryota > Metazoa > Chordata > Mammalia > Primates > Cercopithecidae > Piliocolobus > Piliocolobus tephrosceles. The sequence continues at coordinate 56,362,142 of NC_045434.1, read as the reverse complement.
CTTTGTTCTCACTGGTTTCAAAGAACATCTTTATTTCTGCCTTCATTTCATTATGTACCCAGTAGTCATTCAGGAACAGGTTGTTCAATTTCCATGTAGTTGAGTGATTTTGAGTGAGTTTCTTAATCCTGAGTTCTAGTTTGGTTGCACTGTGGTCTGAGAGACAGTTTGTTATAATTTCTGTTCTTTTACATTTGCTGAAAAGTGCTTTACTTCCAACTGTGTGGTCAGTTTTGGAATAAGTGTGATGTGGTCCTGAGAAGAATGTATATTCTGTTGATTTGGGGTGGAGAGTTCTGTAGATACCTATTACGTCTGCTTGGTACAGACCTATCTTGGTACAGAGCTGAGTTCAAGTCCTGGATATCCTTGTTAACTTTCTGTCTCATTGATCTGTCTAATGTTGACAGTAGGGTATTAAAGTCTCCCATTATTATTGTGTGGTAGTCTAAGTCTCTTTGTAGGTCTCTAAGGGCTTGCTTTATGAATCTGGGTTCTCCCGTATAGGGAGCATTTATATTTAGGATAGTTAGCTCTTCTTGTTGAATTGATCCCTTTACCATTATGTAATGGCCTTCTTTGTCTCTTTTGATCTTGTTGGTTTAAAGTCTGTTTTATCAGAGACTAGGATTGCAACCCCCTGCTTTTTTTTGTTCTCCATTTGGTTGGTAGATCTTTTTCCGTCCCTTTATTTTGAGCCTATGTATGTCTCTGTACATGAGATGGGTCTCCTGAATACAGCAGACTGATGGGTCTTGACTCTGTATCCAATTTGCCAGTCTGTGTCTTTTAATTGGAGCATTTAGCCCATTTCCATTTAAGGTTAATATTGTTATGTGTGAATTTGATCCTGTCATTATGATGTTAGCTGCTTATTTTGCTCCTTAGTTGATGCAGTTTCTTCCTAGCATCAATGGTCGTTAAAATTTGGCATGTTTTTGCAGTGGCTGTTGTTCCTTTCAATGTTTAGTCTTCCTTCAAGAGCTCTTGTAAGGCAGGCCTGGTGGTGACAAAATCTCTCAGCATTTGTCTGTCTGTAAAGGATTTTATTTCTCCTTCACTTATGAAGCTTAGTTTGGCTAGATATGAAATTCTGGGTTGAAAATTCTTTTCTTTAAGGATGTTGAATATTGGCCCCCACTGTCTTCTGGCTTGTAGAGTTTCTGCCAAGAGATCCGCTGTTAGTCTGATGGGCTTCCCTTGGTGGGTAACCTGACCTTTCTCTCTGGTTGCCCTTAATATTTTTTCCTTCATTTCAACTTTGGTGAATCTGACAATTATGTGTCTTGGAGTTACTCTTCTTGAGGAGTATCTTTTTGGTGTTCTCTGTGTTTCCTGAATTTGAATGTTGGCCTGCCTCGCTAGATTGGGGAAGTTCTCCTGGATAATATATTGAAGAGTGTTTTCCAACTTGGTTCCATTCTCCCCATCACTTTCAGGTACACCAATCAGACGTAGATTTGGTCTTTTCACATAGTCCCATATTTCTTGGAGGCTTTGTTTGTTTCTTTTTACTCTTTTTTGTCTAAACTTCTCTTCTCACTTCATTTCATTGATTTGATCTTCAATCACTGATACCCTTTCTTCCACTTGATCCGATTGGCTACTGAAGCTTCTGCATGCATCATGTAGTTCTCGTGCCATGATTTTCAGGTCCATCAGGTCATTTAAGGTCTTCTCTACACTGTTGATTCTAGTTAGTCATTCGTCTAATCTTTTTTCAAGGATTTTAGCTTCTTTGCAATGGGTTCGAACATTCTCCTTTAGCTCAGAGAGGTTTGTTATTACCGATCGTCTGAAGCCTTCTTCTCTCAACTTGTCAAAGTCATTCTCCATCCAGCTTTGTTCCATTGCTGACGAGGAGCTGCATTCCTTTGGAGAAGAAGAGGTGCTCTGATTTTTAGAATTTTCAACTTTTCTGCTCTGGTTTCTGCCCATCTTTGTGGTTTTATCTACCTTTGGTATTTGATGATGGTGATGTACAGATGGGGTTTTGGTGTGGATATCCTTTCTGTTTGTTAGTTTTCCTTCTAACAGTCAGGACCCTCAGTTGTAGGTCTGTTGGAGTTTGCTGGAGGTCCACTCCAGACCCTGTTTGCCTGCGTATCACCAGTGGAGGCTGCAGAATAGCAAATACTGCAGAACGGCAAATGTTACTGCCTGATCCTTCCTCTGCAAGCTTTGTCTCAGAGGGGCACCCAGCTGTATGAGGTGTCAGTCGGCCCCTAATGGGAGGTGTCTCCCAGTTAGGCTACTCGGGGGTCAGGTACCCACTTCAGGAGGCAATCTGTTCATTCTCGGATCTCAAACTCTGCTGGGGGAACCGCTACTCTCTTCAAAGCTGTCAGACAGGGACGTTTAAGTCCGCAGAAGTTTCTGCTGCCTTTTATTCAGCTATGCCCTGCCCCGAGAGGTGGAGTCTACAGAGGCAGACAGGCCTCCTTGAGCAGCAGTGGGCTTCACCCAGTTTGAGCTTCCCAGACACTTTGTTTACCTACTCAAGCCTCAGCAATGGTGGACACCCCTCCCCTAGCCTCACTGCTACTTTGCAGTTAGATCTCAGACTGCCGTGCTAGCAGTGAGTGAGGCTCTGTGGGCGTGGGACCCTCTGAGCCAGGCATGGGATATAATCTCCTGGTGTGCTGTTCGCTAAGACTGTTGGAAAAGCACAGTATTAGGGTGGGAGTGTCCCGATTTTCCAGGTACCATCTGTCATGGCTTCCGTTGGCTAGAAAATGGTATTCCCCAATCCCTTGCACTACTTGGGTGAGGCGATGTCCCGCCCTGCTCCATGGGCTGCACCCACTGTCCGACAAGTCCCAGTGAGATGAACCCAGTACCTCAGTTGGAAATGTAGAAATCACCTGTCTTCTGCGTCGCTCACACTGGGAGCTGTAGACTGGAGCTGTTCCTATTCGGCCATCTTGGAACTTCCCCTTAGTTTTGGCTTTTTGGAAGTATCTTTCTGCCTAGAGGTAGATTAAAATTTATTACAAAAGAATTGTAAATAGAAATAATTAGATAGTAATTAGCCGCTATTATTTAAAAAATACAATTTTGTGCCAGGACGGTAACGTGGTCAGTTGGTGGGGGGCGAACTTTGTCTTTCCTACACTACCCTCAAATTTTCTGTGTAGAAAGAATCAGTGTTTCTGGATGGGAAACTTGGCAGAGGTATAGGTGGCCATAGTGGGGCAAGGTGACTTTGTAATGAGGACTGTGGAACTGATCACCTAGGATATGACCAGGAACAAATGGAAGTTACAGTCAGACGTCAGCAGGCTGCACAGCAGTAGCCAAGGGAGAGCCAAGTCAGGCAGGGCACGCCCTGGAATTTGTCCAAGCTGAGAGAGAGCAAAATGCCAACTGCAAACTTTAGAATTGAGGTCAGCAGGATGTCCGGTCACAGGAAGATATCAAAGATCGTATCTGGTCATTGCATAAGTAAGAGGACTATGCCCCTATTATCAATGCCAAAATATCATATATACTTTTCCTCCCATAAATCCAGACATGATAGCAGGGAGAAAATTGAGGCTGTGAGAGGCAGGAGAAAGGCTGTCTGACAGATGAGCATTTCTAACCAAGAAAGACCAAACAGATTTAGACTGCTCTTTCCTGAGAAATGGAAATTACTGGTAATAATGCTGATGGATCTTATGTGGATCAGATTGGACAAAATGAGGGAATTAGTCTTTGCTGAGACAATAAGCATTGTAGTATGAATTAAATTTGCAGCCATGATACAACTGCAATCATAAACAGACATGAAAAGTGATGAAAAGCAATGATGTTTCAGACAGACCTGGATTCAAACGTAGGCTTTGGCATGTAATGATCAAGTGTCCTGGCCAGGTTCCTCATCCATTCTATACCTAACTGCCCATATCTGTAGAATGAAATTGCTCTGAAAATTACATGAGAAAATCTTTAGAAAGTATGAAAAGCTTTTCAAAATGTCTGGCACAGAGTAAACACCTAATAATTGATAGATAACAATCTATACATCTGCTTGTGTATTGGACACTTGATTTGGGGGTTCAGAAGCCTAGATTTAATTTTTGACTTCCACTGTCCTATGATCTTTGCCTTTAGGTAGCTTATATAGCCTTTCTCCTATTTAATAAATAATTGACCTTGAACAAGATACATAAGCTTTCTTTGTGCCTCAGTTTTCTCAGCTACAAATCTGAGTTAAAATTTTCATTATTACATATTTCTTAGTTTTGCTGCAAAAATTAACTGAGTCAATAGATCTAACATACTTAGAACATTGCCTGACCAAAATAAAAAATTGCTCAAAACCTGTTGGCTAACATCATCATCATAATTGCCATCATTTGAAGCTTTCTTTCTTTCTTTTTTTTTTTTTTTTTGAGACGGAGTCTCACTCTGTCCCCCAGGCTGGAGTGCGGTGGGGCAATCTCGACTCACTGCAACCTACACTCGCGGGTTCACGCCATTCTCCTGCCTCAGCCTCCTGAGTAGTTGGGACTACAGACACCCACCAAAAAGTGCAAAGAACACAAATGGGCATTACAAATAAAGCTATTCCAATTCATTCTACCACCATGCCCAGCTAATTTTTTTTGTATTTTTAGTAGAGATGGGGTTTCACCTTGTTAGCCAGGATGGTCTCGATCTCCTTACCTTGTTATCTGCCTGCCTCAGCCTCCCAAAGTGCTGGGATTACAGGCGTGAGCCACTGTGCCCAGCTCTGAAGCTTTCTTCATATCTTCCTTGTGCAGTATTACCTGTTTCCCCTACTCATGTGCAAAGGGAAAGCTGATTACGAAGAAAGGGATTTAGAAACAGAAACATTCTGTAAGTGCCCTGTAAACTATACAGTATAACCTATTTTATAAATCCATTATTCAGGCAACTAGAAATTATCAAAATAGAATTTTTTAATCCCTTTTTTTAACAGCTTTATTGAAGTATAACTAAAATAAACTGCATACATTTGAATGTACAATTAATATGTTTTGACATGTATGCACCTGTGAAACCATCATGACAATTAAGATGGTTAACATATCTATCACCCTTAAAACTTTCTTTGTGATCCTTTATAGTCTATCTCTGTATTTTGTCCCCCTCCACACCACTGATAGACTTTTTGTTGCTATTATTTTACATTGGCTAGATTTTTACATTAAAGAATATGTAATATATCTGTCTTCTTTCACCCAGCGTAATTATTTTGAGATTTATTCACATCATAGTATGTATCAGTAGTTTATTTTGTTTTATTGCTGAATAATATTCCATTAAATGGATATACTACAGATTGATTATCCATTCACCTGTTGGTAGACTTTTGTGTTCTTCGCACTTTTTGGGCATTACAAATAAAGCTGCTAAGAACATTTGTATAGTTTTTTTTTGTATAGAAATGCACTTTGTTTTCCCTCGCATAAATAGTAGAATTGGAACGGTTGGATCATAGGGTTTGTGCATGTTTAACTTTTTAAGAAATTGCTTGTTTTTCAATGTGGTGGTACCATTTTATGTTTCCACAGCAGTGTATGAGATTTCAGTTTCTCAACATTCTTGCCAGTACTCGGGATAGTCAGTCTTTTTTATTTTAGCCATTTAAACTGGTATTTTATTTTAGCTGCTTAAATAGGTATTTGTTGATATTTATTACCAAATCAACTTCCAAATATTAGTCATAATTCATTGTGGTTTTAATTTGCATTTCCTTGATGACTAATTATATTAAAGGTAAGCATCTTTTATGAATTATTTACCATTCCAATCATATATTGTTGTTGAAAGGCATGTTAAAATATTTTGCCCATTTAAAAAATTGCTTTTGTGTTATTACTGACTTTTAAGAATTATTTTATATATTCTGGATAGAAATTCTGTTTTTTGGCTGTAAGACTTGCAAATCTTTTTTTCTCAGTAGGTGGCTTGTCTTTTCATTCTCTTAACAGTATCCTTTAAAGAGCAGGAGTTTAAAATTTTAGGAAGACCAATACTGATGAGTATGTTTTTTAAATTAATTATACTTTTGGTATTAAATCTAAGAAATCTTTGCCTCACTCAAAGTTGCGAAGATTTTCTTCTATGATTTATTTTACAAGCTTATAGTTTTAAGTTTCACATTTAGATATATGATCCATTTTGACTGAATTTTTGAATATGGTGTGATATAGATATTAAAGTTCAATTGTTTTTTGCATTTGATATACAATTGCTCCAGTACTATTTGTTGAACAAATCTTACTTTTTTCTATTAAATTGTCTTTATACCTTTATAAAAAAAAAATCAGCCGTCCACATATATGGGTCTGTTTCTGGATTATTATCCTGTTCTGTGGATCTGTCTGTGTCTCTTGATGTGAATGCTACAGTGTCTTAATGTCTTAATTATATAGCTTTATAAGTTGTGAAATCAGGTAGTGTTAGTCTTCCAACATTGTTTTGTTTAATTTCAAAATTGCTTTTGCTATTCTAGGTCCTTTACATTTTCATAAAAATTGTGAAATCAGTTTTTCAATTTCTGCTAAAAAGCCTGCTGGGATTTAGATTTGGTTTGTGTGTAATCTATAAATCCATTTGGCAAGAACTGACGTCTTAGAAATATTAAGTCCCCCAACCCCATGAATAAACTATATTTTCTTTTTCTTTTTTTCGAGATGGAGTTTTGTTCTTGTTGCCCAGGCTAGAGTGCAATGGCATGATCTTGGCTCACCGCAACCTCCGCCTCCCAGGATCAAGTGATTCTCCTGCCTCAGCCCCCCAAGCATCTGAGATCACAGGCTCACGCCATCACACCCAGATAATTTTGTATTTTTAGTAGAGAGAGCATTTCTCCATGTTGGTCAGGCTGGTCTCAAACTCCTGACCTCAGGTGATCCACCTGCCTCAGCTTCCCAAAGTGCTGGGATTACAGGCATGAGCCACTGCGCCCGGCTGAATTGTATTTTCTATATTTATTCTTCTTTAATTTCTTTTAGTAATGTACAGCTCTTTCACATCATATTTATTTCTAAGTAGTTCATATTTTTTATGCCATTTTAAATGATGTTTTCAAATTTTAATTTCTGACTCTTCATTGCTAGGATACATAGGTCAATTGATTTTTTTATTTGCATATTGCAACCACTTACTAATTCTAGTAGCCTTTTTGGTAGATTCTATTAGCTCTTCTACATAGACAATTATGTCATCTGTGAGTAAAGACAGTTTTACTTTTCCTTGAAACTCAAAAACAAAAAAATTGTAGATGGAGTCTCGCTCTGTCACCTGGCTGGAGTGCAGTGGCGCTATTTGGCTCACTGCAACTTCTGCCTCCTGGGTTCAAGCGATTCTCCTCAGCCTCCTGAGTAGCTGGGACTACAGGCGCATGCCACCACACCCAGCTAATTTTTGTATTTTTAGTAGAAACAGGGTTTCACCATGTTGGCCAGGATGGTCTTGATCTCTTGACCTTGTGATCTGCCTGCCTTGGCCTCCCAAAGTGCTGGAATGACAGGTGTGAGCTACCACACTGGCCAAAACTGTACAATTTTAATTCCTTTTTCTTGCCATATTGAACTGACTAGAACCTCTAGTACTATATTAAATAGGAGGGGTGAAAGCAGTTATCTTTGTCTTGTTTTTAATCTTAGGATGCAAGTATTCAGTCTTTCATCATTAAATACAAGGCTAGCTAGCTGTAGGCTTTTTGTAGATGTTCCTTATCAGTCTGAGGAAGTGCTTTTCTATTCCTAGTTTGCTGAGGCTTTTGAGCAGAAATTGATGGTGGATTTTGTCAAATGATTTTTCTGCATCTAGAAAAACACAGATTTTTCTATTTTAGTTTGTTTATATAGTCAGTTATCAATTATTGGTTGGTACAAAAGTAATTGCGGTTTAGTGACGAAACTGCAATTATGCCTGGGCGTGGTGGCTCATGCATGTAATCCCAGCACTTGGGAGGCTGAAGCGGATGGATAACCTGAGGTCAGGAGTTTAAGACCACCATGGCCAACATGGTGAAACCCTGTCTCTACTAAAAATACAAAAAATTAGCTGAGCGTGGTGGTGCGTGCCTGTAATCCCAGCTACTCAGGAGGCTGAGGTACAAGAATTGCTTGAACTTCGGAGGTGGAGGTTGCAGTGAGCCAAGATTGCACCACTGCACTCCAGAGTAGGCGACAGAGTGAGACTCTGAATAAAAACAAATACAAAAACAAAATTAAAACACCACAATTACTTTTCACCAACCTAATATCATTAGTCAATAATCAATTATATTGATTTTTATAATTTATGTTGATTTTAGAATTTTAAAGCAAGTCTGCATTCCTGTGGTAAACCCCATGTAATCATGATGCATTATCCTTTTTGATATATTGTATTTGACTTGCTAAAATTTTATAAATAATTTTTGCATCTGTGTTTATTAGGCATATTGTAGTTTTTTTTCCTTGTAATGTCTTTGGCTTTCATATCAGGTAATGCTGGGCTTATAAATGAGTTTGGAAGTATTCCCTTCTCTTGAATTTTATGCAAAAGTTTGTACAGAATTGGTATTATTTTTTACATGTTTGGAAGAATTCACCAGCAAAGTTCTGGATTTTTTTGTGTGTGGAAGCTTTTTTAACCACAAATTTATTCTTTTAATATATGAGGGGCTGTTTAGAGTATTTGTTTCTTCTTGAGTGTGCTTTGGTTGTTTGCATCTTTTAAGAAAGTGATCTTTTTAAGTTGTTGAATTTATTGGCGTAAGGTTATTCATAACATTCTCTTATTGTTCATTTAATATCTCTGTACAGTCTGTAGTGATGTCAGCTCTCTTACCCCGATTCTGGTAATTTGTATCTTCTCTCTTTATTTCCTGATTAGTCTTGTGGAAGTTTTATCTGTTTTATTTATTTTCTCAAAGAATAGCTTTTGGTTTTATTAATTTTCTCTATTGTAGCTCTATTTTATTGATTTCTACTTTGATATTTATTTCTATTCATTTTAGTCTACATAAATATTACTTTTTTATTACTTGAGTTCGAGATTTCAAAATAATTGAATAGACCTACAGAATCCTGAGTGTTATTTTCAGCTATTGTTTCATCCGTGTCTAATGGCAGTTACTGAAGATGTTTGTATCACTTTAAAAAATAATGTAGGCTACTTTAATAGTGGCCTAACATCTTCATTCATGCAGCGTTTTCTTGGAATCAGGAATGGGGACAAAGTTGTGTAAGCTCTGCTCCACACAGTTATTTGGGAACCTGGGATTTTTCTGTCTTGTGGTTTCATTTTTTTCTCTGGGGCCTCTAGATCCTCTCCATTCAGCCAGCAGGAGAGGAAGAAGAGAGAGCCTGTGAGATAGTACAAGGGGATTTTATGGGCCTGAGCTAAAAGGCAATACACATTACTTTTACTAACAACCCACTTTGTTGATCAGAACTAAGTTACATAGTGGCAGGGATTTGTAGCACATATGGTCCAGTTGTGTGGTAAAGTAGAAAGGAAAGCAGATTGGTGAACAACTCTCTAGTCTCTGACCTTCACTGTTAGCCCCACTGGAAGCTTGAGGTAAGCATTCACTAATCCAGGTTATGCAGTTAAGGGCCCTAGCACTCCACTAACTTGTTTCTGGAACGATCCTTCATGGGGTTTGAACTTGTTAATTCACCAAACTACATGGCTTCTCACCAGTAACCCTACCAAGGGTTATACATATTTCTTGAGTCTGAATCTCTGCCTCAGTTTCCTCATTGTAGTCAGTTTTCCTGTTGGTCTTTTCCCCCAAACTTTAGTCAATTTGACTGAGACTCTTATAACATAGCAATCTTTATCAGTTCCCATATTCCCCAGACATTGCCTGGGAGCCTGCCTCAAACCAGAGGGACACCCTCCTCCATCCAGAACCATGGCGGCAACTTCCAGTGACCCACTGCCTGGATAATCCTGTCAGTGTAGCCTGCCTTCCATTTATTCCTTTAATATATAGGGGCTATTTAGATTATTTGTTTCTTCTTGAGTGTGGTTTGGTTGTTTGCATCTTTGAAGAAAATGATCTTTTTCTTTTAAGTTGTTGAATTTATTGGTATAAGGTTATTCATAACATTCTCTTATTGTTCATTTAGTGTCTGTACAATCTGTAGTGATGTCAGCTCTCTTACCCCTGATACTGGTGATTTGTATCTTTTCTCTTTATTTCCTCATTAGTCTTGTGGAAGTTTTATATATTTTATTTATTTTCTCAAAGAACAGCTTTTGGTTTTATTAATTTTCTCTATTATAGCTCTATTTTATTGATTTCTACTTTGATATTTATTTCTATTCATTTGAATCTACATAAATATTACTTTTTATGACTTGAGTTCGAGATTTCAAAAAAATTGAGTGGACCTACAGAATCCTGAGTGTTATCAGAATCCTGAGCAGACACTAGCCTCAATACAGCCATATTTCTATATCTTTCTTGGACGTTGTAGTCCAGACTTCAGGCCTCTTTTGCAAGGACTAACCTCTAAGGTGATAAGTTATCTTCCCTGGCTCTTCCCTCCCCTTATTGACTGGATATGGGCTTTGGCCTTTCCCAAGGTTTCTTGGTTCCTCTGTTAACTGGTCTAACCATTGCCATGTCCTTTAAGAGAAAAGTCAGTCCTCTGTCTTGTGAGATTTCGGGCAAGAATGTTTCCCTACCATCTAGTTCACCGAGGGTTTTTACTGTTAATAATTATTAATAATCTAAGTGTTATACTTTGTTTTTTAAAAATATTGTATCAAAATATCCCCAAAGAGCAGTTTCATTCAAAATGATTTCATTACTGGTGTTTTTAAGTTTTGTGATTTAAAATTTCCTGCTGTATCGTTATTCAAACTAAAAATGATATTTTTCAAAACAAGTAATTATATATAATTGATATTAGTTCTATTATAGCACTATAAATGGACTATTTGCTCACTAGATACTCACATATCTTCCTTAGAGACATGGTTGTTTTTAACTACTTTTTTTTTTCTCTGTCACCTTTAGTCTCTTAATTTGAAATAAAATAGAAGTTTGAGTTTGCTTTGTATCATTCTGATGATCAGTTGATATATTAGGGATACTATCTCAATTTCCTCTTTTTACTAAAACATAGTTGACTTGGTTTTAAGATACTTTTTAGTCAGGTTGTCTAAAATGCTTATTGGTCTAAAAGGACTTGAACTGAATTTAGTTTACCCATATGAAAAGAGTATTTTCCCTTCTCTTCATGTACAGTTAATTAGCCTCTTGGTTATTGGAGGGCTCATTGTATTATATTTGGATTGTCATTAATGAATGCATAGGTCAGCAATATTTCTATTCTGCTATATCCAGGAGAGTGTGTTTACTTGCTAATTTCTGGCTTATGCATGCACGTTTTAGCTCAGTTCAAACTGGCATCTGTTAAGGTGATAAAAAGAAAGAAAGTATTTCTCTGTTACATGCTTCCTACCAAATAAGGCAGATCTTGGCATTGGGAATAAAATGGCAAGATCCATGCATATTCTGAAGCCTGGAAATAATATGTTAGTGGTGGTGGTGTTCATCATTTAAGTGAGTAGTAGAGGTTAACTCATCTGACTTTCATATTACATTGATCTTTTCTCTCCTGGGAAAAGCAGTGATGTTGATTTCTGGTGGTGGTTATTCTTGGGATGTGGAGCTTATGAAAGGAAAGAGAGAGGGTGAGTGAAAATGAGACCACAAGGACTGGATTGATAATTACTGCAGACATGGGATGGACAAGCTGTATGATACGCAAAATCGTTCTCAGCCAAAGTGCTTCATTTATGATAGAGATTACAGTAAGAACAAAATGAAGTTGTCTAAAGGAAAATGATGCCTCAGGAGTCTTTATTCTGGTTTGGCTACAAGTTAATAACGTGGCCAGCCTAATTGTGAACTGCAGGGCTACATTATCATTTTATATTCTTCCTCTTCTTTTTTTTTTTTTTTTAAAGTATACTTAAATTCTGGGTTACATGTGCAGAACATGCAGGTTTGCTACATAGGTATACATGTGCCATGGTGGTTTGCTTCATCCATCAATCTGTCATCTACATTAGGTATTTCTCCTAATGCTATACCTCCCTTTGCCCCCCACCCCATGACAGGCCCCAGTGTGTGATGTTCCCCTCCCTGTGCTCATATGTTCTCATTGTTCAACTTCCACTTATGAGAGAACGATGTTTGGTTTTCTGTTCCTGTGGTAGTTTGCTGAGAATGATGGTTTCCAGCCTCATCCATGTCCCTGCAAAGGACATGAACTTATTCTTTTTTATGGCTGCATAGTATTCCATGGTGTATATGTGCCACATTTTCTTTATCCAGTCTATCATTGATGGACATTTGGGATGGTTCCAAGTCTTTCCTATTGTGAATAGTGCTGCAATAAACATATGTGTGTATGTGTCTTTATAGTAGAATGATTTATAATTCTTTGGGTATATACACAGTAATGGGATTGCTGGGTCAAATGGCATTTCTAGTTCTGGATCCTTGAGGAATTGTCACACTGTCTTCCACAATGGTTGAACTAATTTACACTCCCGCCAACAGTGTAAAAGCATTCCTCTTTCTCCACATCCTCTCCAGCATCTGTTGTTTCCTGACTTTTTAATGATCATCATTCTAAGTGGCATGAGATGGTATCTCATTGTGGTTTTGATTTGCATTTCTCTAATGACCAGCGATGATGAACATTTTTTCATATGTTTGTTGGCAGCATAAATGTCTTCTTTTGAAAAGCATCTGTTCATATCCTTTGCCCACTTTTTGATGGAGTTGTTTTTTTCTTGTACATTTGTTTAGGTTCCTTGTGGATTCTGGATATCAGCCCTTTGTCAGATGGATAGATTGCAAAAATTTTCTTCCTTTCTGTTGGCTGCCTGTTCACTCTGATGATAGTATCTTTTGCTGTGCAGAAGCTCTTTAGTTTGATTAGACCCCATTTGTCAATTTTGGCTTTTGTTGCAATTGCCTTTGGTGTTTTATTCATGATGTCTTTGTCCATGCCTATGTCCTGAATGGTATTGCTTAGATTTTCTTCTAGGGTTTTCATATTTTTAGTTCTTATGTTTCAATCTTTAACCCACCTTGAGTTAATTTTTGTATAAGGTATAAGGAAGGGGTCCAGTTTCAGTTTTCTGCATATGGCTAACCAGTTTTCTCAACACCATTTATTAAATAGGGAATCCTTTCCCTATTGCATGTTTTGTCAGGTTTGTCAAAGATCAGATGGTTGTAGATGTGTGGTGTTATATCCGAAGTCTGCTCTGTTTCATTGGTCTATATATCTGTTTTGGTACCAGTACCATGCTGTTTTGGTTACTGTAGCCTTGTAGTATAGTTTGAAGTCAGGTAGCATGATGCCTCCAGGTTTGTTCTTTTTGCTTAGGATTGCCTTGGCTATGTGGGCTCTTTTATGGTTCCATATGAAATTTAAAGCAGTTTTTAAAATTCTGTGAAGAAAGTCAATGGTAGCTTGATGGGGATAGCATTTAATCTATGAATTACTTTGGGCAGTATGGCCATTTTCACAATATTGATTCTTGCTATGCATGACCATGGAATGTTTTTTCATTTGTTTGTGTCCTCTCTGATTTCCTTGAACAGTGGTTTGTAGTTCTCCTTGAAGAGGTCCTTCACATCCCTTCTAAGTTGTATTCTTGGGTATTTTATTCTCTTTGTAGCAATTGTGAATGGGAGTTCACTCATGATTTGGCTCTCTGTTTGTCTATTATTGCTGTATAGGAATGCTTGTGATTTTTGCACATTGATTTTGTATTCTGAGGTTGTTTATCAGCTTAACGAGTTTTTTGGCTGAGACAATGGGGTTTTCTAAAGATACAATCCTGTCATCTGCAAACAGAGACAATTTGACTTCCTTTCTTTCTATTTGAATACTCTTCATTTCTTTCTCTTGCCTGATTGCCCTGGCCAGAACTTCTAATACTATGTTGAATAGGAGTGGGAAGAGAGGGTATCCTTGTCTTGGGCCGGTTTTCAAAGGGAATGCTTCCAGCTTTTACCCATTCGGTATGATATCGGCTGTGGGCTTGTCATAAATAGTTCTTATTAATTTGAGATACATTCCATCAAAACCTAGTTTATTGAGAGTTTTTAGCATGAAGAGCTGTTGAATTTTGTCAAGGGCTTTTTCTGTGTCTATTGAGATAATCATGTGGTTTTTGTCCTTGGTTCTGTTTATGTGATGGATTACATTTATTGATTTGTTTATGTTGAACCAGCCTTGCATCACAGGAATGAAGCCGACTTGATCGTGATGGATAAGCTTTTAAATGTGCTGCTGGATTTGGTTGGCCAGTATTTTACTGAGGATTTTTGCATCAATATTCATCAGGGATAATGGCCTGAGATTTTCTTTTTTTGTTGTTGTTGTGTCTCTGCCAGGTTTTGATATCAGGATGGTGCTGGCCTCATACAAAGAGTTAGAGAGGAGTCCCTCTTTTCTATTGCTTGGAATAATTTCAGAAGGAATGGTACCAGCTTCTCTTTGTACCTCTGGTAGAATTAGGCTGTGAATCCATCTGGTCCTGGGCTTTCTTGGTTGGTAGGCTATTAATTACTGTCTCAGTTTCAGAACTTGTTATTGGTCTGTTCAAGGATTCGACTTCTTCCTGGCTTAGTCTTGGGAGGGGGTATGTGTCCAGGAATTTATCCATTTCTTCTAGATTTTCTAGTTTATTTGGGTAGAGGTGTTTGTAGTATTCTCTGATGGTAGTTTGTACTTCTGTGGCATCAGTGGTGATATCTCCTTTATTATTTTTTATTGTGTCTATTTGATTCTTCTCTCTTTTCTTCTGTATTAGTCTGGCTATCATTCTATCTATTTTGTTGATCTTTTCAATAAAATGAGCTCCTGGATTCATTGATATTTTGAAGGATTTTTCATGTTCCTATCTCCTTCAGTTCTGCTCTGATCTTAGGTATTTCTTGTTGTCTGCTAGCTTTTGAATTTGTTTGCTCTTACTTCTCTAGTTCTTTTAATTTTGATGTTAGGGTTTCAATTTTAGATCTTTCCACTTTCTCCTGTGGGCATTTAGTGCTATAAATTTCCTTCTACACACTGCTTTAAATGTGTCCCAGAGATTCTGGTATGTTGTGTCTTTGTTCTCATTGGTTTCGAAGGACATCTTTATTTCTGCCTTCATTCCGTTATTTACCCTGTAGTCATTCAGGAGCAGGTTGTTCAGTTTCCACGTAGTTGTGCATTTTTGAGTGAGTTTCTTAATCCTGAGTTCTAATGTGATTGCACTGTGGTCTGAGAGACTGTTTGTTATGATTTCCATTCTTTTGCATTTGCTGAGGAGAATTTTACCTCTAATTATGTGGTCAATTTTAGAATAAGTGTGATGTGGTGCTGAGAAGAATGTATATTCTGTTGATTAAGGGTGGCGAGTTCTGTAGATGTCTATTAGGTCCACTTGGTCCAGAGCTGAGTTCAAGTCCTGAATATCCTTGTTAATTTTCTGTCTCGTTGATCTAATATTGACAGTGGGGTGTTAAAGTCTCCCACTATCATTGTGTGGGAGTCTAAGTCTCTTTTTAGGTCTCTAAGAACTTGCTTTATAAATCTGGGTGCTCCTGTATTGTGTGCATATGTATTTAGGATAGTTAGCTCTTTTCGTTGCATTGATCCCTTTACTGTTATGTAATGCCCTTCTTTGTCTTTTTTGATCTTTGTTGGTTTAAAGTCTGTTTTATCAGGGACTAGGATTGGACAACGACCCCTGCTTTTATGTGCTTTGCATTTGCTTGGCAAAACTCTCTCCATTCCTTTATTTTGAGCCTATGCGTGTCTTTGCATGTGAGATGCATTTCCTGAATCCAGCACACTGGTGGGTCTTGACTCTTTATCCAATTTGCCAGTCTGTGGCTTTAAATGGGGGCATTTAGCCCATTTACATTTAATGTTAATATTGTTATGTGTGAATTTGATTCTGTCATTATGATGCTAGCTTGTTATTTTGCCCATTAGTTGATGCAGTTTCTTCATAGTGTCGATGGTCTTTACATTTTGGTATGTTTTTACAGTGGCTGGTACTAGTTTTTCCTTTCCATATGTGGTGCTTCCTTCAGGAGCTCTTGTAAGACAGGCCTGGTGGTGACAAAATCTCTCAGCATTTGCTTGTCTGTAAAGGATTTTA
This sequence comes from Piliocolobus tephrosceles, assembly GCF_002776525.5. NCBI lineage: Eukaryota > Metazoa > Chordata > Mammalia > Primates > Cercopithecidae > Piliocolobus > Piliocolobus tephrosceles. The sequence continues at coordinate 56,345,996 of NC_045434.1, read as the reverse complement.
TTTCTCCCTCACTTACGAAACTTCATTTGACTGTATATGAAATTCTAGGTTGAAATTTATCTTCTTTAAGAATGTTGAATGTTGGACCCCCTTCTCTTCTGGCTTGTAGGGCTTTTGGAGAGAAATCTGCTGTTAGTCTGATGGGCTTCCCTTGGTGGGTAATTGATCTTTCTCTCTGGCAGCCCTTAACATTTTTTCCTTTATTTCAGCCTTGGTGAGTCTGATGATTATGTGTCTTGGGTTTGCTCTTCTTGAGAAGTAACTTTGTGGTGTTCTCTGTATTTCCTGAATTTGAATGTTGACCTGTCTTGCTAGGTTGGGTAAGTTCTCCAGGATAATATTTTGAAGTGTGTTTTCCAAGTTGGTTCCATTCTCCCTGTCACTTTCAGGTACACTAATCAAACGTAGGTTTGGTCTCGTCACATAGTCCTATATTTCTTGGAGGCTTTGTTCATTCCTTTTCATTCTTTTTTTCTCTCATCTTGTCTTCACTCTTTATTTCATTAAATTGATCTTCGATTTCTGATATTCTTTCTTTCGCTTGATCAATTCGGCTGTTGATACTTGTGTATGCTTCATGAAATTCTCGTGCTGTATTTTTCAGCTCCATCAGGGCGTTTATGTTCTTCTTCAAACTGGTTATTCTAGTTAGCAATTCCTCTAACGTTTTATCAAGGTTTTTAACTTCCTTGCATTGGCTTAGAACATGTTCCTTTAGCCTGGAGGAGTGTGTTATTACCCACCTTCTGAAGCCTACTTCTGTCAATTCATCAAACTTGTTCTCCATCCAGTTTTCTTCCCTTGATGACAAGGAGTTGTGATCCTTTGGAGGAGAAGAGGCATTCTGGTTTTTGAAATTTTAAGCCTTTTTGCGCTGTTTTTTCCTTATCTTCATGGTTTTGTCTCATCTTTGTGATTTTTGTCTACCTTTGGTCTTTGATGTTGGTGATCTTCAGATGGGGTTTTTGAGTGGTCATCCTTTTGGTTGATGTTGACGCTATTGCTTCCTGTTTGTTAGTTTTCCTTCTAACAGTCAGGCCCCTCTGCTGCAGGTCTGCTGGAGTTTGCTGGAGGTCCACTCCAGACCCTGTTTGCCTGGGTATCACCAGTAGAGGCTGCAGAACAGCAAAGACTGCTGCCTGCTCCTTCCTCTGGAAGTTTCGTCCCACAAGGGCACCTGCCAGATGCTAACTGGAGCTCTCCTGTATGAGGTGTCTGTCGATCCCTGCTGGGAGATGTCTCCCTGTCAGGAGATACGGGGGTCAGGGCTCCACTTGAGGAGGTAGTCTGTCCCTTAGCAGAGCTTGGGCACTGTGCTGGGAGATCCTCTGCTTTCTTCAGATCCAGCATGTGGGAACGTTTAAGTCTGCTGAAGCTGCACCCACAGCCGCCCCTTCCCCCAGGTACTCTGTCCCAGGGAAATGGGAGTTTTATCTATAAGCCCCTGCCTGGGGCTGCTGCCTTTCTTTCAGAAATACCCTGCCCAGAGAGGAGGAATCTAGAGAGGCAGTCTGGGTACAGTGGCTTTGTGGCGCTGTGGTGGGCTCTGCCCAGTTCGAACTTCCTGAAGGCTTTGTTTACCCTGTGAGGGGAAAACCACCTACTCAAGCCTCAGTAATGATGGACACCTCTCCCCCCCTCCAAGCTTCAGTGTCCCAGGTTGACTTCAGACTGCTGTGCTGGCAGCGAGAATTCAAACCAGCGGAGCTCAGCTTGTTGGGCTCCATGCCGTTGGAATCTGCTAAGCAAGACTTGGCTCCCTGGCTTCAGCCCTCTTTCCAGGGGAGTGAACAGTTCTGTCTAGCTAATGTTCTAGGTGCCACTGGGGTACGATAAAAAACTCCTGCAGCTAAGCTTGATGTCTGCCCAAACAGCCGCCCAGCTTTGTGCTTGAAACCCAGGGCCCTGGTTGTGTGGGCACCCAAAAGAATCTCCTGGTCTGCAGTTTGTGAAGACAGTGGGAAAAGCGTAGTATCTGGGCCAGCTAGCTCCGTCCCTCCTGGCACAGCCCCTCACAGCTTCCCTTGGCTAGGGGAGGGAGTTCCCCAACCTCTTACACTTCCCAGGTGAGGCAACACCCCACCCTGGGTCTGCTCACCTTCTGTGGGCTGCACCCACTGTCTAACCAGTCCCATTGAGGTGAGACGGGTACTTCAGTTAGAAATGCAGAAATCACCCGCCTTCTATGTTGCTCTCGCTGGGAGCTGCAGACTGAAGCTGTTCCTATTCGGCCATTTTGCCCAGGAATCCTACATTATCTTTTAACAGATGCCACTCATGTGCAATCCAAACAGGTCAATTACTAGCAAATCTCTGTTGATCTCAATGCACCATGAAAGAACCAAAGAAAACTCCCAGATGTGAAGACAGATAGAACTGAAATAGGGTACAAACCAATTTACAGAAATGGAACTTAACCCTTAGAAGAATGAAACGAACCTACTATATATTCATTTCTATCTTATTAAATATTTATGTAAGAAGTGAGCTTGTCACTTGAAGCAAAATTTTACAAGCCAATAAACGCATATATTTTTAATTCCCTTTTCTTGTAAGAAATGGTGTATCTTGGAGAGAGAGAAAATATAAGCTGTAAATATTGAAGTTTTCTTCTTTTAATATTCATTGTTGTTGGCAACTCTGGTTAAGTTCAACACTACAGGTTTCTGGACAAGCAAAACAATCTTGCAGTAAACACAATAAGGGTCTATTCATCTTGCATAAATGCTTATGTCTAACTCTCATTAATATTAATGGAGTTGCATACAAGCATTGAGGCGATAATAGACCCCCATTTAAATCCATTTGTATTCATGAGCTTTTTTTTTTTTAAGGTTACTTTCCAATCACTTCCTCTAAAAATGTGAGTCAATGATCTTATCTTCAAAGATATTTCAAATACAGCTAACTAAATAAAGAACCCAATTAAAGTTTGTTTGCAACAAATTTCCATGGAAAACTTGCGGGTAGATTGACCCATTTCCCACCTAAAATCATCTTCATTTGCTCTATTATTTTGTGTACAGTATATTAACTGGAAAGTATCAGATGATTTCTATTTTCTTCTTCTGTTAGTCTTTGTAATCTGAATTTGACAGATTGTCGGCTGGCAGTCTGTGACTAAGTTCATAAACTCGCTTCTCAAGCTGGTCAACCCAACCCAAGCCAGTCTACTCAACATTGCCAATTATAGTATACATCTCCTTATTCTTAAAAATCATACTGGAGCATTAGAATATTGAAGGCTAGGAACTTTTAATAAATCTTATGTTCAGAAAATAAACATTCTATTTATTAAAGAATTTATCTTTGTACCATTAATTACTGATTCTATGGAAACACTAGTAATGAAGAAGAGAGTAATGAAATAGTGAGTTACTAGTAATAAGGTAATGAAGTAACTAGTAATAAAGGAGAGATGGAAAGGGAAAGTCAGTGTTACAGACAATTTACATTTTAATGCAACCATTGTGCTTATAAAAAGGAACAAGGCAATGGGATGAAGAAATGGGTAGAGATGAAGGCTAAATTCACTTTTGTAGTCCCAGTGATAAATGTCTTTTGGATTTTCTTAGTAGAGTATTACTTTAGGTGTTTAAGAGAAAACCCTACTGTACTTTCAGAACCTAAATTAAATAACAATTCAAAAATTCCTAAAATCAAAACATGTTAAATAAAAGAAGCAGCCCATAGTTCCTTCTCCTCAAAAGAACTAAGCTGAACCATTCAATTTAATAAAACATTAATGTATATTTTTCTTGGACAGATACATGACTGAGTCTTGATGAGGGAAACAAGTCTAAGTTGAGACAGTATGAGATCTCCAGAGATTTATAATCTAGATAGGAGAGAAAATGTATGAGAAAATGTATACCCAAACTTGCAACTATAGTTGACAGCTTAAGATAGGTAGCTTTGATAGGACTAAACCCAGCTGGAGGAAGAACATAGAGGAATAAAATACACGCCATCCATCCATTAGAGATCTACTTTTGTTTATGCAGTGGGGAGCAAGGATACAGTGAACACAGTTCTAGGAAATACATATTGTATAATAATGCAAATTGGACAAAAAAAATTTGTCACTATATTTTGGTATACACATACACAATATGTTGTTCATTGCGTTCAGTCTTAGATATTTAAATACATATGAAAATTCACTGCAATGTGTAGAGTACTTAGGGACACTGATTTACCAGTAATATCAGAGGCTGAATTTATTAGAATAAATGGAACTGATGGGAAGAAGTAAACTCTTGAATATTGGCTCAATCCGTTATTTTGGGTTTTATATGAATTAGGTCATTTGTTAAGACACAGCATAAATTATATAATGGTTTAAAAACTTGCTGTTTTAAACTGTTATATAATAATACAGAAAATATGCTTATACATAATACGCTATATTATAGTATATATAATAATACTATAGCATACTATATTATATAGTATTAAAATTTTTGAAATATACTTTTACATATATTTTTCATCTTATCCTCACAACACCTTTTAATAAGGAGTATATACCTGCACATTTATTCATACACTTTGATTAAATGACCTACTATTTGTCAGGTGCCTGACTAGATATCAGATAAAGGAATAAAATTATTACTTCCTATCCTAAATTATTTTGTAGATGAGAGGGGAAGACAATTAACTTCATATAAATACAATAGGTAAATGTACTGATGGAAACGTGAGAAGCTATGTGAATAGAATGGGGCAGAGGGACAGTGACGGTTTCAAGGATAGATTTCTAGAGATATGTTTCAGCTACGTCTCAAAAGATGAAGTGGGAGGTAGAGGGAATAGCTCATTTTAGGATGTGCACATTGTTTAGTTTTGCAGCTGGGTAGGGTATGCGTGAAGAAGTGACACACACACACACACGCACAGACACACACAGTAGGGAGGGTGCAGACCACATCTGTAAACCAGTAGGGGTTTTCACGTTACATTTAGAAGTTCCATATCTTATTTGGAAGTTGATGGTGAATGACTGATGAATTTTAAGGACTTATAAGCCAGGGCTTGTCATGGAAACATCACTATGATGAACGTGGAGGATGGGTCAGAAAGGACGAAATTGGCAGCACAAAGACCAATCAGGAAGCCTTTGTACAAATGTGTATGAGAAATTAGGAGAGCCTGAGCTAAAGTAGTGAGTGAAATGCTGATGAAAGAACACATTTGGAAGCTATTTGGGGGGTTGAGTCTATAGCATTAAGTGGCCAATTGAATAAAGGGATGAAAGACAGGGGAGAGTGGTCTAGGATGATTCCTATTTTTCTGCACTGAGAAGTATGGAAATAATGACATGAGAGGGGAGATATAGAACAAATATGTTTGGAGGAGAAGACATCTAGTTTAAATTTGGACACAGAGTTTGAGATCTATGTAAGACATTTGATTAAAGATGTCTCCTGACCATTGTTTTATGACACAAGTTCAGAGCAAGTGTCTGAGCTTTAAATATAAATTTATGAACTGTTTGTTGATGACTATGGATGACTACTGATTAGAAAAAATAAGGATCTTTCTATTTGCCCTTGTCATGGACATGTATTGCTTTTGGTCTACACAGGATCTGTTCACCCTTTTCCTGGTAACAGCTTTTATATTTGGGGGTAGGGGTTATTATAACTCTTAATTCATGTGGTTGGGGTGGGCTGACTCCATTGTAGTTCTAAGGGAGGCATGTTACCCAAGTCTGATCAATCAGTTCATACCTCCCTCCCCACTGGCCACAGTAATACAGCATGTGAAACAAACCAGGTTAATCAGGCTAAATTCCTGGTATGTAGTTTCAGCTGTTGAGAAAAGTCTTTTCTGCTGGGATTGCAGAGAATAGGTTTTCAGCCCCTAGCAGGTAGAAGACAACTATTTTGCTGCCAGGTGGGAAGACCCTGAGAATGAACATAACGAAGGAAAAGAGAGCTGAGAGAGAAGGGGAGAGTCAGACCAGCAGAGTCCTAATGATGACACTGAGTTCTTGAATCTAGCAGGCCTGAATCTAGAATGGTCTCTAGACCTTTCTAGGGATGCGAGAACATTCCCTTTATCGCTTAAGCTAGTTGGAGTTGATTTATTCTTCATTCATAACTAAAATAACCCTAGTACGGGCAGATAATGCATCATTTTTATGTATGCTAATAAAATATGTGTTAATGAATCAATGATTGAATGACAATAAAAAAGCATGTATAATTCTGATACCTGATTTGAACAGAATCGACACCTTTAGAGTTTTGAATAGTCATTATAAATATCGTGTATCTTTCAGTTTACCTAGTTCTTTAATGTTGTTCAACAACATTTTGTTGTTTTCTATTTAGAAATCTCTTGTTAGATTTATTTCTTGGTAATAAAAAATTTTTAGAATATCTTTTTAAATGTACATTTTAAACTAATTTTTGGTGATGTCTATAAGTTAAATTGACCTTTGCGTATTGTCTCTGTAACCAGAAATTTTGCCAAACTCGTATTAATTTGAATTGGTGGATTATTTAGGTTTTCTGTGTAGGAATCTTACCCTCTACAAACCATCTTTTATGCTTTTCCAATCATTGAGTATCATGTTTGTGGAATGCCTTTTTTGAAGAAGGTCATGAGGATGTCCTTTTTCAGTTTGAGGATTTTCTTTCAATTTTTGGCTTTATATGAGATTTCTATTTTTTTCCTTTTAAAAAATCATTATTGGATACTGAATTTCATAAAATGCCCTTTATATTCTTAATGATCATATTTTCCCCTATATTTTGTTAATGTAGTGAATTGCCTTAATCACTATTCCAGTTTTTAATCTTATTTAGCTCTTACATTATCCTATACATAGGAGTTTTCAGATTTTCTATTTCTTCTTGATTAAAATTGTTACTTTTTAAAAACTATGTGATATAGAAAAAAAAATCTCATGAAGAAACTGGGCAACACATTTTAAAGCTTTGATTTAGTGAAAAGGACCTAATTAAAAGATAAATGATTAAAAGAATTAATGAGCTTTTATAGTGAGAATTAGAGGTAGTCATAATAAAGTATCTAATTTGGAAAAAATAAGGGTAGTATAGATACTGTAGTCTGAGCTAGGTTATAGTAGCAGAAAACTTAAGAACTAGGAAAAAACCAAAATAAAATAAAAGTTTGTGGTCAGAGAATATTTGAGTAGTCTTTCAATAGTTAGGATGGCTAAAATACCAAATAATAACTTTATCTTGTGCTGAAGCTCAGAAGATGATACCCCAAAGTATGGCGCTTTGAAATGGTGAGTGCTTTGAGCTAGCATTTTAAAAAAATTATACTTTAAGTTCTGGGATACATGAGCAGAACATGCAGGTTTGTTACATAGGTATACATGTGCCATGGTGGTTTGCTGCACCCATCAACCCGTCATCTACATTAGGTATTTCTCCTAATGCTATCCCTCCTCTAGCCCCCTACCCCCTGACAGGCCCCACTGTGTGATGTTTCCCTCCCTGTGCCCATGTGTTCTCATTGTTCACCTCCCACTTATGAGTGAGAACATGCAGTGTTTGGTTTTCTGTTCCTGTGTTAGTTTGCTGAGAATGATGGTTTCCAGCCTCGTCCATGTCCCTGCAAAGGACATGAACTCATCCTTTTTCATGGCTGCATAGTATTCCATGGTGTATATGTGCTATATTTTCTTTATCCAGTCTATCATTGGTGGGCATTTGGGTTGGTTCCAAGTCTTTGCTGTTGTGAATAGTGCTGCAATAAACATATGTAACTAACATTTTTATTGGGAACATTCAATGTACTTGGTGCTGCACAATGCAGTTTTTACTGACAACTTTGTATACTTACAAGATTAAGTATTATATAGAACTTATTTGAAAATTCCAATGACTTTTATTAAGGCTATAAGCTACCAATACAATAAAAAGAAACACAAACTATTCTTAAATTTTACCATTTTTCATTTTTTTGGACATCACATGCTTTTTTCTTGGCCAATTAATTGCTAGTAAGTAATTTGTTGGTTTGATAGCACTGAAGACACAGCCAATGTATCTTGACAAGATTTATTTTTCCCTCATCACTTTCTTTTCAGGTCTTTGGTTCCCAGTATGCACTTGTTACTGCTTTAGATAGCAGACAGTAAGATGTCATTCCTATTCTAATCCTTTTATTTGAAAAAAGTTATCCCAAAGATTCACTGGAAATTTTAATATAAATAGCCAAAGACAAGAAGTCTCAAGTCCAAGTTTTTAAACTATTGTATAATTATATAGAAAATATGGTATATATACAATATACTATATTATAGCATACATAGTATATATAATACTATATCATAATATTTTGTTAGTATTAAAATTTTTGAAATACACTTTTGCATATATTATTTTATATTATTCTCACAACACCTTTAAATATGAAGCAAACATTATAGATGAGAAAACTGAGCATCAAAGAGTTGGTTACATTTTCTCAAGATAAAACTGAAAAAAATTTAATTATCAAGAGAAAAATAACTAAAGAAAAAGTTGCTTAAGATTACAAAGTGGCAGACCTAAAGCTAAAATTTAAGCTTTCTTTTCTCAGAAAGTATGTTATTTTAATTAGTAATCAACTTTTTTTCTTTTTGTTTTTTTTTTTTTTTGAGATGGAGTCTCTCTCTGTTGCCCAGGCTGGAGTGCAGTGGCATAATCTTGGCTCACTGCAACCTCCGCCCCCCAGGTTCAAGTGATTATCCTGCCTTAGCCTCTCGAGTAGCTGGGATTACAGGTGCACTGTAATTTTTGTATTTTTAGTAGAGACGGGGGTTTCACCATCTTGGTCAGGCTGGTCTTGAACTCCTGACCTCGTGATCCACCTGCCTCAGCCTCCCAAAGTGCTGGGATTACAGGTGTGAGCCACCGCGCCTGGCCTGGAAACAACTTTTTCATTTCTTCTCCTCCTCCTTCTACTCCTCTCTTCCTCATTTTTCACCTTTAGTTCGTCTTTCTCTTCATTTTCTTACCTTCTTTGTTTCTCTCCTTCTCCTCCTTTTCTCCATCATCATGATCATGATCATTTTCATCGTCATTTATTAATTGTCATTTATTAATTGCTTTCAATGGGCAATTGCTTTACTGGTATTTATCAAGATTAATCCTCAAAATAACTACATTAGGTAAGTAGTATTATTAACCCCATTTTATAGATAAATAAATTGAGGCATAAAGAGTTCCAGTTTGCCCAAGGACACAGAGCTCCTTGGTAGTGCCAGGATTCAAACCCTAGCCATTTGTTTTAGAGTGTGTGCTCTTAACCTTTATTGTAGTCCACCATTGTAACTGACAGCCAGAGATGTCTTCAGGCAATGGTTTAGCAACTTCTTCTGAGGTACTCCTCAAACAGATCTTCACCAAAAACAAATAAAAAAATTAGTATCAAAAGAACAACAAAATCAATTAATAGGAACGTGCCATGTCCCAAATCTTGTTTAACGTTTAAACCAGCAATGGATTAACCAAAGAAAATTTTCTTTTTTCTTTTTTTTTGAGACAGAGTCTCGCTCTGTCGCCCAGGCTGGAGTGCAGTGGCTCGGTCTTGGCTCACTGCAAGCTCCGCCTCCCGGGTTCATGCCATTCTCCTGCCTCAGCCTCCCGAGTAGCTGGGACTACAGGCGTCCGCCACCTCGCCCGGCTAGATTTTTGTATTTTTTTAGTAGAGACGGGGTTTCACCGTGTTAGCCAGGATGGTCTCAATCTCCTGACCTCGTGATCTGCCTGCCTTGGCCTTCCAAAGTGCTGGGATTACAGGCGTGAGCCACTGTGCCTGGCCGAAAATTTTCCAGAGAGTTAAGGGGCGCTGGGCGCTGTGGCTCACGCCTGTAATCCTGGCAGTTTGGGAGGCCGAAGCAGGCGGATCACTTGAGGTCAGGAGTTTGAGATGAGCCTGGCTAACATGGTGAAACCCCTTCTTTACTAAAATACAAACATTAGTCGGGCATGGTGGTGAGCACCTGTAATCTCATCTACTTGTGAGGCTGAGGCAGGAGAATTGCTTGAACCTGGGAGTTGGAGGCTGCAGTGAGTCGTATCATGCCCCTGTGCTCCCACCTGGATGACAGAATGAGACTCCATCTCCAAAAACAAACAAACAAAAAAGAGCTAGGTAAGGAGAGTAGGGGATCAGGGGATCAGGTTTGGAGAACAGATATACTAAAGTATTGGCCAACTGGCAATTTAAGCGTATTCAACATACTTGTTATCATACTGCTAAAAGACAAAATATAATTGATGTTTCCAAAAAGAAAAAAAAAAAAAAAACAAGTAAAATCAATGTATTCTCTTCCTATTTAGTCTTTGATTATATAGCTAATTATATTTATTCATAAAAAAGGTTTTGCCTTGATTATATCCCACAATTGCTTGAGCTGTGCATCATTTCAAATAATTTTAGTCTAAAAATCATACCTTAATGTGATGACTGCCCTAATTAAGGTGATTCCTTTACTTACCCACTTGAGTATAAATAGCTGAAAAATCTCCACAACTTTTCTTTCTTTTCAAATTTTTAAATTCCTCATGAACATCAGCGGGTATATTCAGTGCTGACATGTACATGTATAATTAAAAAAAAAACTTACCGCTGGGGGCCAAGAGAAACATGGAGCTGTTATGCTCTCGTATGTAACATTCATGAAAGCTGGGAAACAATTAAATTTACATATTTGTTTATGCATATTTATATTGGTTTACTGTGTTTTCTAACATTACCCACGCTGTATTTGAGACTTGGGAGAATTATTTTTTTAAAATCACATAAGGTTTTATTGTTGAGAGAAAGATTTAGATCACTGCGAAAAGCCCTTTACATGTGAAATAGTGTCTTAAGTAAAAAATGAAACAAAATAAAAATTAAAGCATTTCCATAAAATAAGTGTAATTTGTTTACAAGCTCTGTAGTAAATTATATGCCTAATAGCAATTTTACTTTGCGTATTCAATACATGATAAATATATTCTCCAGAAGATGTGTATCTATGGTTTTTTAAATTACACATAACATTTTTTAATTCTTAAAAAGATAAAGCAGCAAGTTTTATCATTAATACATTTTTCTCGTTTTTAAATTTATTGTCAAGTGTAAAAACAGCAAATGAATATATTTGATATGTTTTGTAATCCTAAGTAATATTTTATGTAATATAAAGAGCATAATGAAAGGAACACTGGACTTTTTGGTCTTGTTTGGCTCCGTCACTAGTTAATTTGCTATCAGAGTCTCCTCATCTTATGTGAGCCTTAGTTTTCTTGTCTTTGAAATCTAGGGGAGTAGACTAAGGTGTTGCTACTGAAAGTGTGTTCCATAAACCAGCAGTGTTAGTAGCGCCTGGGAGCTTATTAGAAATGCAGATTCTTTGCTGTCACTCTGGGCTTACTGAATTAGAATCCACATTTAAATAAAATCCTCGGGTGATTCATATAGTGATTATAGTTTGAGAGACACTCGGCTGCAGGAGCTTGCATGTCATCATGTCATCACTTCTGAAAACGTATAGCTCAGGAATGTAGCATTTCACATAGAAGTACTCACATATTTTAAAATACTATGAAGTGTCCTAAAAGCTATAAATTTGGTACTATATAGACTTAAGTTAATCCTAAAACTACCAGTTACACTCTGTGTGATCCTGGGTAAATTATTTAATTTTTGTGTTCTCTTGTTAATAGTAGTAACTATCTCATAGGAGTGATGTATTAAATAAAATAAATATTTTGTAATATAACTGGAGTTCAGTAAATATTAGCTTTTCCTTTCATTTTCTCTACTCCACACCTCCTCTTCCCTATCCCCAATTTGTGTTAAGCCACAAACACCCTGAGATGAATAAATCAAATTCTGTTAAAAAGTACATTAATAACGTGTATATTTGCAACCCCAGCTGAGCTATTAATTAACCTGAGCCGAGCCAGTTAATTTCCTATTCTAAAGTAATTAATTTCATTCTTGAAGGTAGTTGCTCCAAACCTTTCTCGCTTTCCTCAAATACAAAAACGTCACCTCTTCCTGTCTTCAGGTGTCTGCTAGGCCAACTCAGTGATCTTCAGGAGAGGGGAGGCAGAAGACATCAAGACCTGAAACTGTAATTACCTACATGGGTAGGAAAACATGAAAGGGCAGCCCCAAACGCACGTTTACACCATCCCTTCAGGCTCAGGCAAATAACCAGTGAGTGTCACGGGGTGAAGAGTAGGGTTGAAGACAGAGATAGATTCTAGCAGAGAGTGAAGAATTGGAAATTCATGATCTTACTACAGATCATGGCCCATGTCTCTGTTTCACTGATAGATACTCAATGCCTGGCACAATACCTGGAATTAATATGTGCTCAACAGATATTTCTTGTTGCGTGAATCAAGGTGAAGCTAGTGAGCAAACCAGCTAACACCAACAGCGGGACATAAGGGAGGTTTTTTCTTGGGAATAAGACCCTGTTAGATGGATGAGGGAGCTGAAAAATAAGACCGTACCTAAAGCTGGGAAAGGTACAGGTTTCCAGGCATGATACCAAAAACCAAAGATGAAAGCAGAAAAGATGGAAGTAGAATCACTGGACTCAGGCTCAGGAATGACAAGGAAATTAGTTATCAAAATCTGGCTTCACGTCAGCACAAGACCTATGATAAAAACTATTTGGATGCATTAAAAGGGACCAGGAAGCTAGAGGAAAGACATCTAGACTAAAAGGAAATTCCCGGGTGTTTTTACATGGTATCTGGGATTTATGTTAGTTGGGTGTGGTAAGACACACAGACACAAAAGTGATTGTCATGAAGGAGGAAGTTAATCATACTTACAGTTCCCTAGAGGTGGAGAGTCATGGCATCCACACAGGGCCCCATGAGCAACACCAAGGCCAAGTGAATGAGAGGAAGAAGAAGGAACTAGGAGCTAAAGTCTTTATTTCAGTTACAGCGTGAAGTAGGGAAAAAAGTTCTGCATTGTTGTAGGCATAAGATACAGATAGATTTAAATGTACTTGGTTATTGTACACTATAAACTGCACACCCCCACAAAAGGGAAGTGACACAGCTAGGCCCATGGTGGTGAGCAGGGGCAGCAGTTAGAGTGTGGCCTATGGAAGGATGCCAAATGATCAAGTACAGAAAATAAACACCTGGGCTAGGCCAGGGAAAAGGGTCCCACAGATTTGTAGGTCCTGGTGAGGTGTAGGTACCCTCTGTACCGGCAGCATCCTGGGAAGGTGACTGAAAATCAGAGAGGAATGGTTGGTGGTTCCCAGCCTCAGCAAAGGTCCCTGGGCAATTGGTATAGTCTAAAGGCACCGACCTTGAAGGGACCCTGTGGGTTCAGACAGTGGTTGCCACCATGGTACCCGGTGTGAAAAGATGATACTTTAGCACTAATGCTGCTGGATATTGCCATAATCCTGGGGAAAAAATGGGAAGCCCCAACTGGGATTAAGATTAAATTTCTTATGAGCCCTTTGGGGGTAGAAATTCATCTGAAATTGAGGAGTTTCCTTTCAGAAAGTTGTTTTGGCTCTGCTTAGATGCAGAGGTACGTTTCTCCTAGACAACTGGGTTCTTGTTTCAACAATATTAAATACTCTATCCTTTTCCCACTAGTTTGAAGTGTTGCCTTTACCAAATATTAAGCCTTGATATATTATTTAGGCCAGTAGTTCTTCAACTTTTGGCTGCAAATGCTTTTGCACTTTTAATATTTTCTGAGCATCTCACAGAGCTTTAGTTTGTGTGAGTTATAGCTATTGATATTTATCACTTTAGAAATTAAAACTAAGAAATACTTAAAATGTTGTCAATTCATTAAAAAGAGCAATAACAAACCTCTTACATGTTAACATAATAGCGTATTTTTATGAAAAGTAACTTTTTCTGCAAAGAAAACTCGTGAGAAAAGTGGCATTGTTTCAGCGTTTTTGCAAATCTTTTAATGTCTGATCTCATAGGAGAAGACAGCTAGATTCTCATATCTGCTTCTTCAATCTGCTATAGTATCTTGTTTTCCTTTAAAAAAAATCAGGTATCACACAGATGATATATAGTTGACTAAGGGAGGACCCTGCAGACATCCGAGAGGGTCTCAGGAGCCTCGGGGGGTCCTTGGACCACATTTTGAGAACTGCTTTAGTTTACTTATAGGTTTTTCTACTCACTTCTTCTATTCACCTATCTACTTCCTGTACTAGTATTTCACTGTTTTACTTAGTGCGTGTTTACAATATGTTTAACACTGGATACTAAAATGTCCTTATTCTTTTCTTTTTCCCAGAGTTTTGTAGCTATTTTCACATGTTATTTTTCAGTGCGAATTTAGAATAATTTTAAGAGTAAAAGATATCCTGTTAGAATCTTAATTGGAATGATATACTTATAAAGAAACATGGAGAGAATTGACATCTTTACAATGGTAGATTTCTCTCTTTGATATTACCCCAATGTCTTAGAAAGCGGAACAAGGATTTTGGCCCATTGGACTCCTTAATGGAGTAGTATTAATGTGGTGTTAGACACTTTCAATATGAAACAGCTAAAGCCCAAATATCAGAATTAAAACCCTAGGAGGATTAGAGTCACTAATCCTAGCAATTATTTTTTAGCATAGCATTGAATGGTGAAAGGTTCAATGACCACATTCAGCCTATTGAATTTGGTAATTTCTTGTTTGTTTCTTACCCTCAGTAAAGTTTCATCTTCATTCTTATGGTCAAAATTGGAGGTGCTTATCTGAAACGTGCAAAAATTAAAAGCAATACAACCTATGACTATGCTATATAGGAAAGGGTATTAAGTGGGAAACAGTACGGAGAGGTTCTGGCTTGCAATTTTGGTTTCAGCCCTTATTCACTGCCTATCTAGAGATTACCTTAATCCCTCGGAGGTTCCGCTTTCTCAACATCTGAAATAGAAATAATGATAGCCATCCTCCTTACTTCAGAGGATTGAGAGGAATACAAAGTGAAACGGTGTACTCTGTAAAGTGTTTATAAAACACATGGTATTTTGCAATGCTGCAGTTAGGGAGTTGTAGAGCTGGGCCAGCAACTCAGAGATTAAGCTAGTTCATGAGTCCTTGGAATCTTAGGTATTTTCTAGGCTGGGGGTGGTACTGGGGGCCCAAGCAGGAGGAGAAGTAAAAGTGCAGGGCACCTTGTCCATTTTTCTGTATAGATTAGGTTTATGGTTTGCTGTTTTTTGCTTGAAGAAAGAGAGATATTGCTTTTAAATGTTTGGACAACTCTAGTTCTAGTCCAGGTCCTCATTTTTACAGATGAAGAAACCGATAAAGCAACAGAAAAATTATTTTCCCATTTGCCTAGCCTGACAACAGTAGTCTCGAGACTAGAAGCATGATTTCATGTTTCATATGTGATATACATTCAATTTGCTTGAACTTTAAAAATCTATACAACATTTAATTATCTTGCCTTTCAGTCTGGAAACCTGATTTTCTATTGATCTGTAGTCAGGCTTACACCATACTTTTTATAAATAAAGCCAAATGTAGACACAAAATATAGATACTGTTTAGTCTGCCAAATCTGCAAGTCTTTATCTTAGAACTAAGGAACATTTATACACAGTAGTTCATGAGTCTTAGTTATATGAAGACATTAGGAAATTTATATCTTTAGGAAAAAATAAAAATGTATTTAACGGAGGTATGTCTAACTTCAGGGCATAAAGGAAAATTCAGTTGAAAGTAGAGAAATAGATAACTTCATGTTGAAGTCTGACCACCTGGAGAAGTTTTATTCAATCTTCTGTATGCCAAACATCCTGGTGTTCCCACGTATCATTATGAATACTTTTGGTTTGTTTTGATTTTTCTTCAGCTAACTGTTATATGGGGACAGAAAAATTAATTACTGCTATTGGACCAGAATGTTTTTGAAGTAAAGGAACTACATAATGGATTCCTTTGCTAAAATTTCTTGATTTTGGCACAATAAAACTCAAACCAGAATATTAATGTACTCTGGCTTGTAGAAAGGCGATGCTGGCTTCTTTTGGGGAACAGAGGAGGCACATGACAGCTGTCTGGGGTTGTGCCAAACCCCTATGACCCTCAGTAGGGAAGGCATCAGGTTCAATAGGTGGAGGAAGAGACCCAGAGCTAACAAATGAAACATGGGGTTTTATTAGGGGGCTACGTACAGGGGAGAGAGTCCAATGACAGTGAGCTGGACAAGATATCTGCCTTACCGATAGTCCAGTGGTGATGGGCTGGGCAGGAAAACTGCAATTGCTTGCAAATAACATGCAGTTTATACAGCATTTTCACTAAACATTCTTCCCTTAATGACTTCCACCTGTTAACCTTCATTTACCCCAAACTGAAGGCCTCAATGCCCTGTACACCCTGTGTTCCATGGAATGGGCTAGGGACTCAGATGTTCCTCATAGACAAGGAATGAATCTCTGTGTTGGCCACTGCTGGATTCCATAGTTCAGAATACAGGTTCAGGTGCATCTTCCATACAGGATCATTCTCAGGGTATGCTTTAAGTTACTACTATAAGGGACATTTTACCCTAAACAGGTTTGTGTCTTCTGAAATGGTGTTGAGTGCACAGAAGCAAGTGGCCAAGCAGCACATATGCCTGCCCTGCAGAAATAACTTCCGCAGGGAGAACTTTCAGAGACATAATCAGGCATATGAGTCTCTTATATCCACCATACTACAGGGCAGTGTTCAGCTCTCTGGCAGTGCTGGATATTAAATTATGGGAGAGAAACCTAACTTTTTGGCTGAGGGTCTGTATAGTTTTTCGGTTATGGAAGCACTTGCCTCTGCTCTCTTATAATCAAGGACTAGGATACCACAGTACACAAAGAAAAGTTTGTTAAGCAAATGATTTAAGTAAAAATGTTCAGAGTTAGTTTCTTAATATTCTATACCTGAGTAGATAAGAATGTTTAAATTTCCTCTTAAATTTTTGGCATGGGCTTAAGTTCATACTCCTGAATTACAGAAGAGTGGAAAAGTCAGTACCTTATGAAGCAATGCTTACACATCAGGGTTTCAAAGTAAACTTTACAGAGACCAATGAAACTGCAGATCAGAAGGTGTTGCATATTTATGCAGACAATATGCTTCCTTACTAATGGGTCTTTGTTATAGAAAATGATTTGTGCTGGATGTTGAGCCCTTTTAAAAACAGGAAAATGTAAGTCTCATTTTACATACTCTGTTTTTAATTATAATTTGACAAAAGAAATAACCACATTACTTATTTGATTTGCCAGAACCTTATCTAGCACCACCTGTTGAGCCCAAGGCACTCAAATGCTGACATATTGCAGAGAACAAAATTATGTAGCTGGCATACTAACTAGAATTGATGCCAACAAAAGCATTATGTAGCCTTTGTACTCGAAATAAAACAAAAATACATTAAGCTACCAACTGCAAAGGTTTAAGAAAGCCACATTTAATTATACACAAACAGATCCTCCTAACAAAGAAATAGAATGAAAAATGGTCTTGGAGTTAAAAGGCCAAAGTTTGCATGGTCTACACTGGTAACTATCATGAGCTTAAACAAAACAAAATTTCATGGTACAGTTGATTTATATTAAATATGACAAGGGGATGCGAACTTGTTTTTATGAACTGATGGGTTCAATAGAGTAACATTTGCAGTGTGAGGAAATAGTGAAATGCGTTGCCAGAATGGGCAAAACAAAAAGCTGTAATTAGTTATTAGTTTGTGAGTTTATAGTTCATTGGGCTTGAGTTTATGAAGAGCATATTGCCTTTGAAAGTTCACCTGCTTTTGCCTTTGTATGTGTTGACTTAAAGAAAGTGAATACTGGAATGTGCTCCAGACATAAAGGGTGTATAGGTGCCCCTCCCCCCAGCTTTGAGACAAAAGAATATAAAGGCCAACCTGGAAGATGGATGTTGGCTAAAACACAGTGGAAAATGTTTGAAAGTATTGGGCTATATATATTCATTGTTGAGCCCTTACTTTGGGCCAAACATTGAACTTATATATATATAAAATCTCATTTATCCTCTCAACAAACCCAAAAAGTAGGCGTGAACCCATGTGACTGGAGTATAGTTCACTGCCTGAGATGTAACAAAAAGATGACTTAATCAATTACATTACAATGTAACTGCATGATAAAAGGATTATTAATGGAAGGACAGCATTCTATGCAGAGGTTAAAAGAAAAAGCTATGTATAGGATAGTAAATAGTGTTCAGGGAGGTACAAAAGAGACGTCCTTCTAGTTCCAAAAAGCTAATATTGATTATTGGAGGAAAATATCCCCAGTATGAAGAGAAGCAATCCAATTCATATAAGTAACCTTTGTTAATGACAATTGAACTCTTGTATTCTGATTCTGGGCTCTTCAAGCAAACTTCTCACCTATAATTTAGTCTCTGGGTAAACTGGTCGACCAGGAAGAAACACTCTGAGCAAATGATCAAAGACTGTTAATCTGGCATTACTTATTTTATTGTAATTTAGTAATTGGTGTTCTAGTTTATAAAACTAGATTCTTCGATTTTAGTTTGCCTGAATAAATCTTTGAGGTTAACTGGTAGGATATACTCGTAAAAGAGTTTCTGATTATAAAAACATGAGGACCAGAACGTGGAACCCAGTAACTCCACTGAAGTATTACGTTAGTGCAAAAGTAATTGTGGTTTTGCCATTTTTTTTTTAAAGGCAAAAACCACAATTACTTTTGCACCAACCTAATAGTGCCCATTTGGGACACCCTGTCTGAGTTCTCTCCCTCTTCAGTATGGCTCCTTGAGGGAAAGCAAAAGCTTTAAGCTGCTTAGTCCAATTTTCTCACTTGCATAGATGAAGAAAATAAGGCAGAGAGGTACAACAAGTTGTTTACTTAGATAAATGATGTGGAGTTCTGATTGTGCTGCTCCATTTATAGCCTTACTAATTTTAGTTACTTTAGTGACGTGAGTTTATATGTCTTTGTCTTTTGCTCTTTAATTAACAGCTAGAGTTTCACAGATGAACGCATGTTCACTTTTCCAAATATGCTAAAGGAGTCAAAGTGTTATTTCTTGTTGTTTTAGTATTATTTGCAAACAATGGGACCCCAAAGTAAAATATTAAAAGTTACCTTAACTTGTAACAGTGTGACTATATACCTATTGGGATAGGTAATTTTGAAAAAATATGTGCCAGGCACTTTTAAAAACTTTATGTCCTGAACTTTCATAACTTTTACAAATGACAAAACAGATTGTCAAGTAGTTTATAAATTTTTTTTTGTGTTGTAATAGGTTCCATGCTTGTTCCATGCTTTTGTGTTGTAATAGGTTAACGCTCTGCTTTCATTGACTTAAAGTTCTTTATAATTTTTGAACAAATTATATGTAATTTAAATATAATTTATAATTATTGCCATCCAGCTAATAGTTGGCAAAGCCTCAGTTTGTCTTTCCCCACAGCTTATATTTTTTTCTTGAAATATATGCTGCATTTGAAGTACTATTCAATCCAGAAATTCCATGATTGGGTATATACTCAAAGGAATATAAATCATTCTACCATAAAGACACATTCACATGTATGTTCATCGCAACACTGTTCACAGAGAAGTCAGGGAATCAACCTAAATGTCCATCAGCAGTAGACTGGATAAAGAAAATGTGCTGCATATGCCCCATAGGCTACTACACAACCGTAAAAATGAATGAGATCATGGCCTTTACAGCAGTATGGATGGAGCTGGAGGGCATAGTCTTAAGCAAACTCACATAGGAACAGAAGACCAAGTACTGCATGTCCTCACTTATGAGTGGGAGCTCAACATTGAGTACATACGGAGACAAAGAAGGGAATGACAGACACCGGGGTCTACTTGAGGGTGGACAGTGAGAGGAGCGAGAGGATCAAAAAACCACCCATCAAGCACTATGTTTTATCACCTGGATGATGAAATAATATGTAGACTAAACTCTTGAGACATGCAATTTACCTATATAGCAAACCTGCCCATGTGCCCCTGAATCTGAAATAAAAGTGAAAAAAAGTGAAAAAAACAAATAGATACTGCTTTTGAGTTAAAGTCATGATATGTAATGAATTTTAAAAACACCATTCAAAAATTGTATATGGGCGATGTCAAATGTTTTCAAGACTACATTCATAGGCCAAAATATTGTTAAGTAGACGGTAAGAACTTTTACAATGGAAAGACTGTTTTTAAGTGAACATAAAAAAGGAACAGAAAGGAAGAGAGGACCACAAACCAGAGTGAACGTCCTTTTCCCCTAGCATTGACTGCCATATCAAGCTATCTGTGCTGCAAAAAGATTGCAAAATCTTTATCAGGCATCAGAAAACAAAAAAACGAGGAAGTATGAGTGTGGGAGTGTGTGCAAAGTGATGGAAGAGGTGAGGGCAGTGAAAGGATGAGAAACAAAGTAACCAGGGCTAGCTTTATGAGCATGCAACCTGTGTAGTCTCATAGTGCCCTGTGTTCTGAATGCTGCACTGCAACTCTAGGGACTCTCTCAACATTCTTAATAATTTTTGAACAATAAGCCCTACACTTTCATTTTGCCCTGGACAAATTCGGCAGCCAGCCCTGGAGGTAGTATTTGTGGTTCAGATGAATCACTTGGTCCTTGGTATCAACACCCCAGCAATCTTTCTCATCTTTTGACAGGGGCTTAGGTATTTGGTTGAACATTCAGGTACCTACCAGCCTCTGAACTCAGAACTTCATGAAGGTATTTCATTTAATGTTCACAAGTAATTCTCTGTTGGGTATATTAATATCTTCATGTTACAAATGAGGAGAATAGGACTAAGAGAAAGCAAATAATTTACTCAAGGCTTGAATTCAAATCCTGGCTATCTAACTTTGAAACCCAAGCTGAATCCCTCAAGTAAAAATTCTCCTACTTGTAATCGTGATCTTCAGGACTAAAGAGAATTCTTCAGAATTACAATTTGGGAGAGCAAAGCTTCAGCAAACCTAATGAGATCATATCAAATATAATTAGTGATATACTATCAAATGTTTAATAGTCAGTTCTTTGTGGGGAGAAAAGGCCTTGATTTTTAGAATTTGCCAGTTTTCATGGTATAAATCCTCCTGTGATGGCTGACTGGAAACTACCAATGTACCATCGATGCACACAGCTTGGGAAGAAATATGCTCAATTGGCCCTTGCTAGCTGCATGAGCCATTTCCAATATATCATCGCTTTTATTCCAACAATATATTAGGTTAGTACTTCTATTAAATTTGGAGTATTCTTTTCCCATATGTACACAATTAGTGGGTCATATATAAGTGTCTTAGTCGTGGTGGGGAGAAGGGAAAAGGGTAGAGGTAGAGATAGAGGGGAGTTTGTTTTTTTGGCAGCTGTTTTATTGCTTTTTTTTTGTTCATTGTTGGATTACATTGGGGCCATGCTCATTTTTAAATTTCTTTGAAAACCACTAGCAGGCGTGCTGGAAAAGTTTTACGGCCTAGGATCAATTTGTAGAAAACGAGTTGTTAAACAGCATCCTCGCATTCACTCCATACTAACTGTAGGGCATCTTATTTGTCAGCATTATTTTCTTATACTTATTTTATCTTTAGATCTTAAAATTTACGTTTTTTTTTTTTGTATTCAGATTTTAAAACATTATCAAGGTCTTTCTGCTAACTGACTGTGTGAATATATCAAATTTTTGTGGAACTCAGTTAACCTTGTTAAGCTGAGCAGTTTACCTCTGAATCGCAGGATTGAACAATACTGTGTGTGATCCTATTATAACTTAGAATATAAGGAATGAGACACTAAAATAAAACTTTTGGCATAATAAGATATCTAAGCAGAATGGTTCTGCAATATTTAGTTCCTGGATATTCTGTTCCTGCTTTTTGGATCTCTCAAAATTTCAACGTAAACCAGGGTTTCTCAACTTCAGTACTGTTGACATTTTGAACCAAATGAGTCTTGGTTGTGTGGGGGCTGTTCTGTGCATTGTGGATGTTTAGCAGTATCCCTGACCTACATTCACTAGGAGCACCCTCTGAGGAGCGACAATCAAAAAAGTCTCAGACACTTTCAAATGTTCCATGCAAGGGGCAGAGGGAGGA
This sequence comes from Piliocolobus tephrosceles, assembly GCF_002776525.5. Classification (NCBI taxonomy): domain Eukaryota; kingdom Metazoa; phylum Chordata; class Mammalia; order Primates; family Cercopithecidae; genus Piliocolobus; species Piliocolobus tephrosceles. The sequence goes on along the minus strand of NC_045434.1, from coordinate 56,323,902 downwards.
GAGTGGAGTGGTAAAATCGTTCTCGGTTGAGAACCACTTTGCTTACTGTGGTTTAATGATCATTTTCATTGTTCTTTCAATTCATCAAGAATTATGTTGTTAAGCCTATTTTGTTACTGAATATTTATTGAGCAGCTATTTTGAGTCAGGCGCTATTTTTGAGACAGAGTCTCTCTCTGTTACCCTGGCTGGAGTGCAGTGGAAAGATCATGGCTCACTGCAGCCTCAACCTCCTGGGCTCAGGCAATTCTCCTGCCTCAGTCTCCAAAGTAGCCAGCACTACAAGTGCATTCTAGCAAGCCTGGCTAATTTTTTTTTAGATTTTTGACACAGGGTCTCACTCTGTTGCCCAGACTGGAGTGCAGTGGTGCATCTTGGCTCACTGTAACCTCCGCCCCCCAGGGCTCAAGCAATTCACCTGCCTCAGACTCCTGAGTAGCTAGGATTACAGGCACGTGTCAGTACTGCCCAGGTAATTTTTGTATTTTTAGTAAAAACGTGATTTCACCATGTTGGCTGGTCTGGTCTCGGACTCCTGACCTCAAATGATCCTCCCGCCTCAGCCTCCCAAAGTGCTGGGAATTACAGGTGTGAGTCACCACACCCAGCCTTTTGAAATGTGGTCTCCTTATGATGCCTAGGCTGGTCTCAACCTCCTGGCCTCAAGTGATCCTTCCATGTTGGCCTCTCTGAGCACTGGGATTATAGGTGTGAAGCACCGCACCCAGCCAATCAGTGTCTTAGGTGCTTACCATGCACTTTTGAACAAACAAGATGAAAACAATCCTTGTGGAGCCTACACAATAATGAAAATAAAAAGACAATACATAAGCACAACAATTAAGTCTCAGTATTTATAGTTGATGTTAGAAGATGTTAAGTACTGGAGAAAAAAGGATTTATATAAATTAGATAAGAAGGATGTCAGGGAGGGGTTACTGATTGCAATTTTTAATAGAGTAGGTAAGAGAAGGACTAAGTAAGATAGTGACATTTGGACAAAGACTTGAAGTTGGTGATAGCCTAGGAAGAGCATTTCAGGAAGAGGAAACAACCAATGCAAAGGCTCTAAGAGAGGAGCATGTCTGGCCTTCAGAGGAACAGCAAGAAGGCCAGTGTGGTGGAAACTGAATGAATAAAGGGAGGTAGGAAGGGCGGTCAAAGGGATCATGGGGCCACAACACATAGGGCCTGGTAGCATGGAAATGACATAACCTAATATATCTTTAAATATAACCATTCTGACTCTTCTACTGAGACTAGTCTGTTGCAGGTGGGGAGAGGAAGTGGCATTGGATAGAGTCAAAGAGACCTGTCAGGAGTCTATTGCAGTAATTCAAGAGACAGATAATGGTAATTTGCGTCAGGTAAAAAATACCAGAAGTGGTAAGAATGGGTTGAATTTTGGATATATTTTGAAGGGAACACAGTATGATTTCCTGAGAATTGGATATAGAATGTGAGAGAAACAGAGAAGTCAAGGATGATGCTAAGATTTTTAGTGCAAGCAACTGAAAACAGTGGAGTTGCCATCATTGCAAATGAAGAAAATAGTAGGTGGGGTAGGTTTCTTGAGTGATGTGTTGAAATGTTTATTGAACAAGCAAATGGAAATTTCAGATAGATGGTAGGATAACTAAGTCTTGTGTTTGGGAGGTCAGGGCTGGAGAGATGAATTTGGGAGTTGTTGGTGTTTAGATTTTTAAATTTTTTAATCTTTTTATTATTTGCATTATTTATATTCTCAACTTTTATTTTAGATCCAGGGGGTACATGTGCAGGTTTGTTAAATGGGTATATTACATGATTCTGAGGTTTGGGGTATAGATCCCCTTAGTCAGATAGTGAGCATAGCACCCAGTAGGTAGTTTTTCAGTCCATATTCCCATCCTTCTCTCCCTCCATAGTAGTCCCCAGTGTCTGTTGTTCCCATCTTTATGCCCATGTGTACTTAATGTTTAGTTCTCATTTGTAAGAGAGAACATGCAGTATTTGGTTTTCTGTTCCTGTGCTGATTTGCTTAGGATAATGGCCTCCAGCTACATCCATGTTGCTACAAAGGAATGAATGCATTCCGTTATATGGCTTCATAGTATTTCATGGTGTACCACATTTTCTTCATCCAATCCATTGATGAGTACCTAGGTTGATTCCATGTATGTGCTATTGTGAATAGTATTGTATTGAACATGCAAGTGCATGTGTCTTTTTAGTTGAAATTTGTTTTCCTTTGGGTGTGTAACCAGTAGCAGGATTACTGGGTTGAATGGTAGCTCTGTTTTAAGTTCTTTGAGAAGTCTCCAAGCTGCTTTCACTGGGGCTGAACTAATTTACATTCCCACTAAAGGTGTATAAAAATTCTCATTTCCCTGCAGCTTTGCCAGCATCTTTCTTTCTTTTTTTTTTTTAACTTTGTATTAATAGCCATTCTGACTGTTATGAGAGCCATGACTGAATGGGATCTTCAATAGAGTGATTATAGAGAAAAGGAGACAAAGTAGAAATTTCTGTGGCATTCTGACCTTACATAGCAAGGAAGGAGAGGAAGGAAGAACTAGCAAAGCAAACTGAAAAGTAACAGGAGAAATCCAGGGAACTGTAGTGTCCTGGAAACCAAGTGTAGAAAGAAGGTATGATCAGCTGTATCAAATGATGTTGCTAAATCCAGGAAATGACTGAGAATGGACCACTGGGATTTTGAGATGTGGAGGTATATGGCAACTTTGATAAGAGTGATGGCTCTTCACAGCAGTACAAACAGCCCTCTTAAGGAGTTTTGCTATAAAGGGGAAAAAGAAATGTGAAGTGACAGCTAGACAGTGAGTGGAGGAAGTGAAGATTAGAGAAGGTTCTTTTAAAAAAAATATAGCACAAATATAAAAGGATGTTTATATCCTGATGAGAAAGATCCAATATAGAGGAGGAATTAATGTCATAGGATAGGATATGAAGAATTGTATGAGTGATGTCTGATGTCCTTAAGAGAAGTGGTGGGATGAAATTTGGGTACAATTGAAGAAATTGACTGTAGAGGAACTATCATATATATTTGACAGGTAAAGAAAATGAGACTTGTCTGCAGTGATTGAGCTTTGAGAAATAAGTCGATTTTGTGTTATTCATTATACAGAAAATACAATATACTATATTTTATTTAGGAAGCAGATATTTCTAAATAATTTTCTGGACATCAGTAGGATTGACTGCCTTGTTCTCGAATGCATCACCATAGGTAATTTTACCAGCTTCTTTATATCTGACTATGACAAATAATACCAGTGGACAATGAAATATGCAAAGCTGTATTGGCTAAGGTGATCAGTTTTATAAATTCATCCTCATTTTAATTAAATTCTTACCTGTTTCTCTTAAGGATGCTATAGATAAAATGTCCTTTGAGAATATACTACTTCTGTTAAGACTTTGTTTTGGAGAATAATGGAACCGAATAAAATGCATTTTTACCTCAGTTTGTTACAACTGAAAATTGCAAGGTAGTCTGTTTATTCAATAAGTGTTCATTTTTTTTTCATGGTAGGGTACTGTTCTATTTGCCAAATGGCACCTTTGTATGAGAAACTGATATTTAAATTTTCAAAGCAGCAGAAGCCCTTTTTAAAAGAAAACTCTGACTGAAACTTTATTATATACAGGACAGATAACAATGCTATTTCTTATGGATAAATGTCTTTTTAGCAGTTCAAATGAATAACATTTATTTAATAAAAAATCAATTAATAAGGTTTTTTTGTGAGCACACAAGCTGAATTCAGGAGCTAGGGATAGCAGTGATTCCCTAACATCAGAGTCACCATTTTGTTGATTCCTGCATTTTGTTTTGATTAAAGTGTATTAAGAAAATTGTGAATCATACAGAGAAGTAGCTGCATGGGATAATTTCTTAACAGCTCAGTTTATAATCTTAGAATGGTTGAAAAGGACATAAGATACTTTTAGTATTAAAAAATGAGTCAAAATTCTCAAAAAGAGTCGCTAATAATATCTAACCACTGATTGAATTTCTTTTAATAAGAGACATTTAGAATAAACTTAAAATTGGCAAACCTTGATTGTTTGTAATATTATATAGTTACCGCAAGACCTGCTCTATATTCACTTCTTATTTCACAATAGACTACATCTCATGTTAGGCTAATGCATGTAGCTGAAGTTCCTGAGCTTTGCTTAGTATTTAGTTGAACATAGCACATGTGTCCTATTTATGGGATTTATGAAATACCAGTATCAAAAAAATTTCTAATTATCACCACATTTATAAAAAATTTAAATGTAAGCATAGAACTGATGAGGGTAAGTTTTATTTTAGGTAGGGCATGAAATGAGTGGATCTAACTGCACAAGTCAATAGGTGATAGTCTTTGGCATATTAAATTTGATGTATAACACTTAAATGTGAAATTTGTATAGAAGATTTGCAGAATCCTTGAAACATGTCTTTGGAATACTAAGGTTCTGTAGGACACAATTTGAAAAACTCTCATGTTATAAAAACGGCAAGAGATAGAACATCCTAAGACCTGCCTGGGAATCCTGACTCTTCTACTAGCTGTATGAGTTTGGCCGTGTGATAGAATCTCATTGGATCTTTGTTTTTTCATCAGTAATATATGGATTATGACCCTTAACACATCTAGTTTTTTCTAAATCCTTTACTATATGTCAAAATAACAAGTATCTAATACAATATCTTCACCTAGGGAAGGTATGCATAAAATACTATTTGCAACTAAGCCTGATGTCTTGAAATATAAAAAAGAGTAGTTTCTAAATCCTCAGAAAAATAGAGGAAAAAGAGAAAAAAAATATAGTTTGTGGAAGGGAGAGAGATTATGATTTGATTTGAGGGAAAAATTAATTTTGTCTCAAAGAAAATGATCTCTTAACAAAGAGAACACATGGAATAAAATGCTTACCTTTGGAACTGAAGGAAATGTTTACCATACTAGATCAAATGCTCTGAAATATTAAATAATGTGTATCCAATTTTACAAATCAGCCATTCCATTTTAGAGTCAAATTTTAAAATTCAATGTTCTCTTCAGCTTTCCAGGAAATATTATGAAAATAAAGTGGTCAACAGAAGACAAAACTGCAGAAAAGATACAGCCTTTTGATGTAGCTTTTCTGATTAACAATTAAATCTTATGCTCTGTAGTTGAAGGGTCTTGGCACCACTGTCTTCTGTTAAGGCTGACCCAGGTCAGTTTATTTTTCTCAAGCTGGGGCTGAATACCCTCGCACTCTCTTACTGTAGATACAGTAAAATCACTTTTTGTTTTCAGGTCCAAATGAAGCCGTATCCCCTGAGTGAACCTTCCTTTTATATATAAAAAAGAGCCAGGAATATCCATGGTTTAGTGACTTTCAATTATTTAAATCTATGAGCCAACTCAGTGATACAAAAGATTTCATGTTAGTGGTTCCCAAACTTGGTTGCATACCGGCATCACGAAGGAAGCTTGTTTAAGGAACAAATTTCCAGGGTTTACCCGCTGAAGTGCTGACTCAGGTGTAGCCATTTGACTCCACTTTAGAAAAATGAAGAGTCCTTTGTGAACAAGCTTACCGTGAGACCATTATAAACAAAAAAGGGCTTTACTCTAGCTGTGGGGCAAAGGTACTCCTTTTGCAGATCCACAGAGGTAAATGGGTTTAGATAGCAGTTTAATTTATTCAACTCCTCACTGTAATCTTTGTATCAGCTCCTTAGGGCAGCCCCTCATAGCCACTCATTGAGTGTTCAGTGGGATTAAAAAACACCCTTCCTTTTGAATTTTTTTCATCTTATCTCCCTGCATGGTTCCTTAACCCCATGTTTCCCTGTTGCTCCCAGAATCCCTTTGGTTTTTCTCCTATGCCTTTTGCAAGAGACTCTAGGCTTTGGGGTAAAAGTGGGATGTTGAGGGATGAGCTCCAAATCCCACTGATAGAACATCTACAAGAAAATTTTACCTCATCCTTCTGTCAAAATTGAGCCCTTTTCACATATTTCCTGAATCTTATTGTGTTAAGGAATCCTAAGTCTTATTAGTTAGTACCTCTTTCTATTCCCTAACATTTATATACGTCCTGGCCCAGAATGTGGGAGGAGGGGCAAGGATAAAATAATATTGCCCTATTCTGTTGAACATTCTTCATGAAATTGCTTTTAAATTTTATGTTTTTACGTATTTTTAAAATTGTGAAGTCTTTCCAACATCAAGTGTTGGACAATAACTTAATAGGCATCTATGTATCCACCGTGCAGACTTAGCAGATATTAACATTTTGCTATAATTGAATTGCTATATATAGTTAGTGGGAGCGTAAACATATCCAGCCATTTTGGTAAATGTTTGGCAGTATTTAGTAAAGCCGATCAACCCAGCAATTCCACTCCTAGGTACATACTCCATAACAATGTACACATATGTGCATTAGCACATAAGTATAAAAATTCTTATAATGATATTCATAACAGCTTAAAACTGGAAAGTACCAAACTTCCATCAAAGAAAGTATAATGAATTGTAGTATATTCATACAATGAAGTGTTAAACAGCAATGAAAACAGTAAACTATTGTTGCCCTCACAAGAGAAATTAAATTTCTCAGAAATAATATAATGGTGAGTGAAAAGTGACAGACCCAAAAGGGTATATATTGTGTAGTTCCATTTCTATAAAGAACAGACCAATAATAAATGATGGTAAAAATTAAAGGTTTTCTTCTGTGTTATTGGGAATAGTCTATGTCTTGATACGGGTGATGATTACATGGATATATTTACTATGTAAAGATACCATCAAGCTGCATACTTACAATTTGTTTACTTTATATTATATATGTTATACTTCAACTTAAAAGTTCACCAAAAAAAGAAAGAAAAAAAATAAATGACTTATGGCTTCAGATATTTTAAAGTTTTAAAGAGGGTAAATAAAGAGAAATCCAAACTTTGTCACATTATAATGAAATTTAAAAACACTAATTACATTAAGAAACTTCTATTAAGTTCTGAAGAGAAATAACATCATGAACAAAGGAACAAGAGTAACATTAACTTCAAATTTCTTAACAACATTGAAAGAAAGAAGAAAAAGGAATAATATTTTTAAAGCCATGAAGGAAAGAAAAAACCCTATATTATTCCTATAATTTTATATCTAACCAAATTTTCATTTAATGTGAGGACATTATACACATGATTTTCAGACAGTTTATTTTGCCATACAAAGATTCATTTTGGAAACTTGTTTTTTGAAAGAAATTTTAAAAGAAAAGATTTCTCTAGGGATGTAGCAAGAAATATAGGCGATAACTATGTTCAGATAACTTCTTATTTCATATTTAAAAAATCCCTTTCCTTTAAGATTTCTGGGTCAGACAAGTCAAGCCTCTCCAATAGCAAAGATCATCTTAAGTTTGCTGTTTTACATGACCTTAAGAAGGCCATCATTAAACTGAGAGGAGGAGATGGGCAGGGGCTAGAGGCCAGTAAACAGCAGACTGTTTTTAAACTCTAGGCAAGATTTTTGGCAGTAGATCTTTACATATGGAACTCGTGGAAAAAAGTAGACTGAAAGCCTATTAAGTTTTTCAGAAAGTTGTATTTTCAAAGGAACCACAAGCCTGGCCAACAAAAGCTATGATTATTTCCCACCCAATCCCTACAGAAATCCCTGACACACTCCTGTGCTAGCTTTAATTGGGCTATAAAATCTGCACAGCCCCTAACAAGATGATACTCTTCTTTTTTAAATTTTTATTTTATCTTTTACTTTTGAGACAGAGTCTCAGAAAAAAAAAAAGCTGGAGTGCAGTGGCGTGATCTCAGCTCACCGCAACCTCTGCCTCCCAGGTTCAAGTGATTTTCGTGCCTTAGACTCCCTATGTTATCATAGCTGGGATAACAGGCATTTGCCACCACGCCCAACTAATTTTTGTATTTTTAGTAGAGCTGGGGTTTTGTCATGTTGGCCAGGCTGGTTTTGAACTCTTGGTCTCAGGTGATCCACCTGACTTGGCCTCCCAAAGTGTTGGGATTACAGACATGAGCCATCATGCCTGGCCAAGAGCATACTCTTTAATGCCCACGTCAGATGTGGTCATGGGGCATAGTAGACAAAGAACAACCTCCCAGAGGGCAAATCTAGGGGCCGTGATAGACACTGGACAGGGGATCCCTCCAGGAGACCAGAACCATGTGCTGTCACAAGGGCTAACCAAGGAATTTCTTGCCAGGTCAGGGAGTTTGAAAATTCCTGCCTTTCCACATTTGAAAATTGCTATGGACCAGTGACCGCTTTCTTCCCCTTCACTAACGAACATTTTTATTGTGGTCATCTTCTTCTTCATCTTGCTATATATTAGATATAGAAGAAAGGGGAAGATAGCTTGTGTTTTTGTTTATAGCTTGCAGGATTATGAAGCATCATATTTGGACCTGTTGAAGCGGACTGTGTATTACCTAGAAATCCTAGGCTTTGAGCTTGATGTTGTAATTGTAATTAAATGGGTTCCTAGGATTCTCTTCTCTAGGAGGGAGTAGGATTTTATGTAGCTAACAAGATGTGCTGTGGCAGCAACTATTAGTGATTAAGCCAGCATCTCTTTTCCCCTTTCTCTATTGAAAAGGAACAATTATCTAGGCCATTGATGCTCATTATAAACTACAATTCTCGGTTTCTCTTGAGCTAGGTATGGCCATGCAACTAAGTCCTGGCCAGGGGAAGTGAAGTGTGCAGCTCTCAGGTCATTTCTTTAACAGGCATGGAACGTGCATTTCCCTTCCCCCCCGCCCCCCGCCTTTTTTTTTCCTACTCTTTAGAATGAGAGCTGAGACAATCACCTTAGTCCATAAAATATAAACTTTGTGTTGAGGAAAACAGGAAAACAAAATTGAGATTAAAAAAGAGAAAATAAGTATAGTAAATGAAAATTTGAAAAAATGCCAAAGGTAAGCCCTAATACAGCAGAAATTGTATATATAGGGGGCAGGACATTAAAATAATCAATTGAAACTGAGGCCTTTTGATTGAATAATAATAATGTCAGAGAATATTATGTTTATGAGAGACATTATTAAATACATAAAAATGAAAACAAAAGACTAGAAAAATATACTAAGCATGCTGAAGTACCAATCCTAATATCTGACAAAATGGAATTCAAGACAAAGATTTCATAAGGGACAAAGAATACATGAGAGACAGTTAAGTAGTTCTTGGAGCAAGAGGATATAACCATGATGACTGTGTATTTACCTAGTAATATAGCTTCAAAACATGGAAAGTAACAACTGTTAAAACTGTTTGGTGAAATAGCTGGAATTTTAAGCACTTTTTGGAACAGATAAGGGAACAATAATACATAGAAGATCTGAATGTTAGACATATATTAGATCGGTGCAAAAGTCATCACGGTTTTTGCCATTACAAGATTGTAATGCCAGCAAACCAAGAATAAAAACATATATGAAACATTACAAACTTGACTGTGTAATATGGAATAAGTCTTTGTATGCTTATGTTAGGTACGTGCCTTCTGAACTGCATAAAATTAGGTTTTTTGATCTATTTTAAAAATACAGGATGAGAGTCAGTTAAATTCAGACTGAGTTCATTTTCGTTTTATAAGATGATCATTTTAACTTTTATGTTTTTCTTTAAAAGATCTGTTGATCTATAGAAGTTGCACATATTCTTGGGGTACATGTGATATTTTAATACATGTATAGTAGTTATTAGTATAATTGGGATATCTATCACTTCAAACTTTCATCTATTCTTTGTGTTGGGAACATTACAATTCTCTTTTAGCTACTTTTTTTTTATTATTATACTTTAAATTCTGGGATACATGTGCAGAACATGCAGGTTTGTTACATGGGTATACACGTGCCATGGTGGTTTGCTGCACCCATCAATCATCTACATTAGGTATTTCTCTTAATGCTATCCTTCCCCAGCCCCTCACCCCCCCCGACAGGCCCCGGTGTGTGATGTTCCCCTCCCTGTGTCCATGTGTTCTCATTGTTCAACTCCCACTTATGAGTGAGAACGTGGAATCTTTGGTTTTTCTGTTCCTGTGTTAGTTTGCTGAGAATGATGGTTTCCAGCTTCATCCATATCCCTGCAAAGGACGTGAACTCATCCTTCTTTGTGGCTGCATAGTATTCTATGGTATAGATGTGCCACATTTTCTTTTTGTTTTTTTATTATACTTTAAGTTCTAGGGTACATGTGCACAACGTGCAGGTTTGTTACATATGTATACATGTGCCATGTTGGTGTGCTGCACCCATCAACTCATCAGCACCCATCAACTTGTCATTTACATCAGTTATAACTCCCAATGCCATCCCTCCCCACTCCCCCCTCCCCATAATAGGCCTCGGTGTGTGATGTTCCCCTTCCCATGTCCAAGTGATCTCATTGTTCAATTCTCACCTATGAGTGAGAACATGTGGTGTTTGGTTTTCTGCTCTTATGAAAGTTTGCTGAGAATGATGGTTTCCAGCTGCACCCATGTCCCTACAAAGGACATGAATTCATCCTTCTTTGTGGCTGCATAGTATTCTATGGTATATATGTGCCACATTTTCTTTATCCAGTCTATCACTGATGGGCATTTAGGTTGGTTCCAAGTCTTTGCTATTGTGAGTAGTGCTACAAGAAACACATGCGTGTATGTGTCTTTATAGTAGAATGATTTATAAGCCTTTGGGTATATACCCAGTAATGGGATTGCTGGGTCAAATGATATTTCTGGTTCTGGATCTTTGAGGAATCGCCACACTGTCTTCTACAATGGTTGAACTAATTTACGCTCCCACCAACAGTGTAAAAGTGTTTCTATTTCTCCAAATCCTCGCCAGCATCTGTTGTTTCCTGACATTTTAATGATCACCATTCTACCTGGTGTGAGATGGTATTTCATTGTGGTTTTGATTTGCATTTCTCTAATGACCAGTGATGATGACCTTTTTTTTCATATGTTTGTTGGCCACATAAAAACTTTCTTATGAGAAGTGTATGTTCATATAGTTCATCCACTTTTTGATGGGGTTGTTTGTTTTTTTCTTGTAAATTTAAGTTTCTTGTAGATTCTGGATATTAACCCTTTGTCAGATGAATGGATTGCAAACATTTTCACTCATTCTGTAGGTTGTCTGTTCACTCTAATGATAGTTTCTTTTGCTGTGCAGAAGCTCTTTAGTTTAATTAGGTGCCATTTGTCAATTGTGGCTTTTGTTGCCATTGTTTTTGGTGTTTTAGTCATGAAGTCTTTGCCCATGCCTATGTCCTGAATGGCATTGCCTAGGTTTTTTCTAGGTTTTTTATGGTTTTAAGTCTTATGTTTAAGTCTTTAGTCTATCTTGAGTTAATTTTTGTATAACGTGTAAGGAAGGAGTCCACTTTCCGTTTTCTGCATATAGCTAGCCAGTTTTCCCAACAACATTTATTAAATAGGGAATCCTTTTCCCATTGCTTATTTTTGTCAGGTTTGTCAAAGATCAGATGGTTGTAGATGTGTGGTGTTATTTCTGAGGGCTCTGTTCTGTTCCATTGGTCTATATCTCTGTTTTGGTACCAGTACCATTTTGTTTTGGTTATTGTAGCCTTGTAGTGTAGATTGAAGTCAGGTAGCATGCTGTTTCCAGGTTTGTTCTTTTTGCTTAGGATTGTCTTGGCTCTACGGGTTCTTTTTTGGTTCCATGTGAAATTTAATGTAGTTTCTTCTAATTCTGTGAAGAAAATCAATGGTAACTTGTTGGGGATAGCCTTGTATCTATAAATTACTTTGGGCAGTAATGCCATTTTCACGATATTGATTCTTCCTATCCATCAGCATGGAATGTTTTTCCATTTGTTTGTGTCCTCTCCTTTTCCCTTGAGCAGTGGTTTGTAGAGGTCCTTGAAGAGGTCCTTCACATCCCTTGTAAGTTGGATTACTAGGTATTTTATTCTCTTTGAAGCAATTGTGAATAGGAGTTCACTCATGATTTGGCTGTCTGTTTGTGTGTTATTGGTGTATAGGAATGCTTGGGATTTTTGCACATTGATTTTGTATCCTGAGACTTTGCTGAAGTTGCTTATCAGTTTAAGGAGATTATGGGCTGAGATGATGGGTTTTCTAAATATACAGTCAGGTCATCTGCAAACAGAGACAATTTGACTTCATCTCTTGCTATTTGAATGTGCTTTATTTCTTTCTCTTGCCTGATTGCCCTGGCCAGAACTTCCAATACTATGTTGAATAGGAGTGGTGAGAGAGGGCTTCCTTGTCTTATGTCGGTTTTCAAAGGGAATGCTTCCAGCTTTTGCCCATATAGTATGATATTGGTTGTGGGTTTGGCATAAATAGCTCTTATTATTTTGAGATATGTTCTATCAATAACTAGTTTATTGAGAGTTTTTAACATGAAGTGGTGTTGAATTTTATCAAAGGCCTTTTCTGCATCTATTGAGATAATCATGTGATTTTTGTCATTGGTTCTGTTTATGTGATGGGTTATGTTTATTGATTTGTGTGTGTTGAACCAGCCTTGAATCTCAAGGATGAAGCTGACTTGATGGTGGTGGATACATTTTTTGATGGGCTGCTGGATTCAGTTTGCCAGTATTTTATTGAGGATTTTTGCATCGATGTTCATCAGGGATATTGGCCTGAAATTTTCTTTTTTTGTTGTGTCTCTGCCAGGTTTTGATATCAGGATGATGCTGGTCCTCATAAAAAGAGTCAGGGGGTAGTCCCTCTTTTTCTATTGTTTGGAATAGTTTCGGAAAGAATGATACCAGCTCCTCTTTGTACGTCTGGTAGAATTTGACTGTGAATCTGTCTGGTCCCAGGCTTTGTTTTGGTTGATAGGCAATTAATTACTGCCCCAGTTTCAGAATTTGTTATTGGTCTATTCAGGGATTCGACTTCTTCCTGGTTTAGCCTTGGGAGGGTGTAGGTGTCCAGGCATTTATCCAATTTTTCTAGATTTTCTAGTTTATTTGTGTAGAGGTGTTTATAGTATTCTCTGATGGTAGTTTGTATTTCTGTGGGATCGGTGGTGATATTCCCTTTATCATGTTTTATTGTGTCTATTTGATTCTTCTCTCTTTTCTTCTTTATTAGTCTGGCTAGCAGTCTGTCTATTTTGTTAATCTTTTCAAAAAACCAACTCCTGGATTCACTGAATTTTTTAATGGTTTTTCATGGCTCCATCTCCTTCAGTTCTGTTCTGATCTTAGTTATTTCTTGTCTTCTGCTAGCTTTTGAATTTGTTTGCTCTTCTCTGGTTCTTTTGATTGTGATGTTAGGGTGTCGATTTTAGATCGTTCCTTCCTGTGTGCATTTAGTGCTATGTCTAAACACTGCTTTTGCTGTCTCCCAGAGATTCTGGTGTCTTTGTTTTCATTGGTTTCAAAGAACTTATTTATTTCTGCCTTCATTTTGTTATTTACCCAGTAGTCATTCAGGATCAGGTTGTTCAGTTTCCATGTAGTTGTGCGTTTTTGAGTGAGTTTCTTAATCCTGAGTTCTAATTTGATTGCACTGTGGTCTGAGAGATTGTTTGTTATTATTTATGTTCTTTTGCATTTGCTGAGGAGTGTTTTACTTCCAATTATGTGGTTAATTTTAGAGGAAGTGTGATGTGGTGCTGAGAAGAATATATATTCTGTTGATTTGGGGTGAAGAGTTCTGTAGATGGCTATTAGGTCTACTTGATCCAGAGCTGAGTTCAAGTCCTGAATATCCTTGTTAATTTTCTGTCTCATTGATCTTTCTAATATTGACGGTGGAATTTTAAAGTCTCCAACTATTATTGTGTGGGAGTCTAAGTCTCTTTGTAGGTCTCTATAAACTTGCTTTATGAATCTGGGTGCTTATATTGGGTGCATATATATTTAGGATAGTTAGCTCTTCTGTTTGCATTGATCCCTTTACTATTATGTAATGCCCTTCTTTGTCTTTTTTGATGGTTGAAAATCTGTTTTATCAGAGACTAGGATTGCAACCCTTGCTTTTTTTTTTTTTTTTTTTTTTTTTTTTGTGCTTTCCATTTGCTTGGTAAATCTTTCTCCATCCCTTTATTTTGAGCCTATGTGTGTCTTTGCATGTGAGATGGGTCTCCTGAATACAGCACACTGATGGATCTTCACGCTTTATCCAATTTGCCAGTCCATGTCTTTTAACTGGGGCATTTAGTCTGTTTCATTTAAGGTTAATATTGTTATGTGTGAATTTGATCCTGTCATTATGATGCTACCTGGTTATTTTGCCCATTAGTTGATGCAGTTTCTTCATTGTATTGATGTTCTTTACAATTTGGTATGTTTTTGCAGTGGTTGGTACTGATTTTTGCTTTCCATATTTAGGGCTTCATTCAGTAAGGCAGGCCTAGTGGTGACAAAATCTCTCAGCATTTGCTTGTCTTTTAAAGGATTTTATTTCTTCTTTGCTTATGAAGCTTAGTTTGGCTGGATGTGATGTTCTGGATTGAAAATTATTTTCTTTAAGAATGTTGAATATTGGCCCCCACTCTCTTCTAGCTTGTAGGGTTTCTGCAGAGAGATCTGCTGTTAGTCTTATGAACTTCCCTTTGTGTGTAACCTGACCTTTCTCTCTGGCTGCTCTTAACGTTTTTTCCTTCATTTCAATCTTGGTGAATCTGATGACTATGTGTCTTGGGGTTGCTCTTCTCAGGGAATATCTTTGTGGTGTTCTCTATATTTTGTGAATTTGAATGTTGGCCTGTCTTGCTAGGTTGGGGAAGTTCTCCTGGATAATAACCTGAAGAGTGTTTTCCAGATTGGTTCCATTCTCCTTATCATTTTCAGGCACACCAGTCAAATGTAGGTTTGGTCTTTTTACATAGTCCCATATTTCTTGGAGGCTTTGTTCTTTCCTTTTCTTTCTTTTTTTTCTAATTTTGTCTTCATGCTTTATTTCATTAAGTTGATCTTCAATCTCTTATATCCTTTCTTCTGCTTGATTGATTTGGCTATTGATACTTGTGTATGCTTTACAAAGTTCTTGTGCTGTGTTTTTCAGCTGCATCATGTCATTTATGTTCTCTTAACTGGTTATTCTAGTTAGCAATTCCTCTAACCTTTTTTCAAGGTTCTTAGTTTCCTTGCATTGGGTTAGAACATGCTCCTTTAGCTCGGAGGAGTTTGTTATTAGCCACCTTCTGAAGCCTACTTCTGTCAGTTCGTCAAACTCATTCTCCATCCAGTTTGAGAAGAGGCATTCTGGGTTTTTTTTTTTTTTTGTATTTTAAGCCTTTTTGCTCTGGGTTTTCTTCATCTTCATGGATTTATATACCTTTGTCTTTGATGTTGGTGACCTTTGGATGGGGTTTCTGTGTGGATATCCTTTTTGTTGATGCTGATGCTATTCCTTTCTGTTTCTTAGTTTTCCTTCTAGTAGTCAGGCCCCTCTGCTGCAGGTCTGCTGGAGTTTGTTGGAGGTCCACTCCAGACCCTGTTTGCCTGGGTATCACCAGCAGAGGCTGCAGAACAGCAAAGATTGCTGCCTGTTTCTTTTTCTGGAAGCTTCGCCCCAAAGGGACACCAGCCAGATGCCAACCGGAGCTCTCCTGTATGAGGTGCCTGTTGACCCCTGCTGGGAGGTGTCTCCCAGTCAGGAGGCACGGGGATCAGGGACCCACTTGAGGAGGCAGTCTGTTCCTTAGCAGAACTTGAGCGCTGTGCTGGGAGATTTACTGCTCTCTTCAGAGCCATTAGGCAGGAACGTTTAAGTCTGCTCAAGCTGGGCCCACAGCTGCCCCTTCCTACAGTCACTCTGTCCCAGGGAGAAGGGAGTTTTATCTGTTTGCCCCTGACTGGAGCTACTGCCTTTCTTTCAGAGATACCCTGCTCAGAGAGGGGAAATATCTAGAGAGGCAGTCTGGCTACAGCAGCTTTGCTGAGCCGTGGTGGGCTTCACCTAATTCAAACTTCTGGGAGGCTTTGTTTTCACTGTGAGGGGAAAACCACCTACTCCAGCCTCAGTAATGGCAGACGTCCTTCCCCCCACCAACCTTGAGCATCTCAGGTGGACTTTGGACTGCTGTGCTGGCAGCGAGAATTTCACGCCATTGGATCTTAGCTTGCTGGGCTCCCTAGGATTGGGATCCGCTGAACTAGACCACTTGGCTCCCTGGCTTCAGCCTCCTTTCCAGGGGAGTGAATAGTTTTGTCTTGCTGGCATTCCAAGCAGGGGGTATCAAAACAAAACAAAACAAAAAACTCCTGCAGCCAGCTTGGTGTCCATCCAAACGACAACCCACTTTTGTACTTGAAACCCAGGGCCCTGAGGGTGTAGGCACCCAGGGGAATCTCCTGGTCTGTGGGTTGCAACGTCTGTGGGAGAAGCATAGTATCTGACCCTCAGGGCACAGTCCCTCAGGACTCCCTTTGGCTAGGGGAGGGAGTTCTCCAACCCCTTGCACTTCCTGGGTGAGGCAGTGTCCCACTCTGCTTCAGCTCGCTCTCCTTAGGCTGCACCCACTATCTAATCAGTCCCAGTGAGATGAGCTGTGTACCTTAGTTGGAAATGCGGAAATCACCCACCTTCTACGTTGATCTTGCTGGGAGTTGCAGACCAGAACTGTTTCTATTTGGCCATCTTGCCAGTCTTTTCTAGCTATTTTCACATATGCAATGAATTATTGTTAACTATAATTTTTCTACTCTACTATCAAATATCAGAATTTATCCCTTCTATCTAACTGTATTTTTGTATTTATTGATCAATTTCTCTTTGTCCCCCCTGCTCCCTTCCCAGCCTCTGGTAACTAACCACCATACTGCTGTCTATCTTTATGAGATCCACTTTTTAGCTCACACATATGAATGAGAACATGTGATATTTGTCTTTGTGTGTTTGGATTATTTTACTTAACATAATGACCCCCAGTGCCATCCATGTTGCTGCAATTGACAAGATTCCATTCTTGTTTATGGCTAAATAATATTCTATTGTGTATATATACCACGTTTTCTTTATCTACTTATCCATTGATGGACACAGGTTGATTCCATATATTGGCTTTTGTGAATAGTGCTGCAATAAACATGGGAGTGCAGATATCTCTTCAGTATACTAATTTCCTTTCTTGTCTATATATACATGGCAGTGGGACTGCTGGGTTATATGGTAGTTCTATTTTTAGTTTTTTGAGGAACCTCCATACTGTTTTCCATAATGACTGTCCTGCTTAACATTCTCATCAATAGCATTCCCTTTCCTCTACATCCTCACCAGTATTTGTTATTTTTTGTCTTTTGGATAACAGCCATTTTAACTCGGGTGCGAGGATATCTCAATATAATTTTTATTTTCATTTCCACTATGATTAATGATATTGAGGATTTTTTCATACACTTGTTGGGCATTTATATGTCTTCTTTTGAGAAATGTCTACTCAGATCTTTTGCCCATTTTAAAATCAGATTATTTGCTTTTTTGCTACTGAATGGTTGGAGTTTCTAATATGTTCTGGTTATCAGTTCCTTCTCGGATGCACAGTTTACAAATATTTTCTCCCATTCTGTGGGTTGTCTCTTCCCTTTGTTGCTGACTGTTTCCTTTGCCCTGTGAAGCTTTTTAGCTTGAAATAAGTCCTATTTGTATACTATTGCTTTTGTTGCCTATGCTTTTGAGGTCTTACCCCAAAAATCTTTGCCCAGACCAACGTCTTATAGCATTTTCTCAGTGTTTTCTTCTAGTAGTTTCATAGTTACACATCTTATATTTGAGTCTTTAACTCATTTTGAGTTAGTCATTTCTTTGCTAATTTTGTTTCGTTGTACTCTAGTAATTTAATTTTCCTTCTAATGTACAGCTTTGAATAGTCTGTGTGTGAGAAATGCTGTCGTAGTCTGAAAATATCTTAACTTTGCTCTTGCTCTTGAATTCTTATTTAACTAGGTATAAGAAATCTAGATTGAAAGAAACTTTTGTCTCAGAACTTTGGAGATAGACTTTCTTTTTAAGTCGCTTTCCATTATTGCTTTTGGGAAATCTAATAGGTGAAAGATGAATTCTTTCTTTCTTTGCAGGTAATCTGTCTTTTTCTGCTGATTATTTTAAGGTTGTTTTTCTTCCTGATTGCTTTCTTTCATTTCACTTCAGTGTTTCTGTTTTTCACTTCAATGTTTCTGTTGTGAGTTGTTCATTTTTTTTTCGTTTTTCTTTCTCTGTTCCTATTGATCTTCATCACTCTTAGTATTTCTGTTGTTTGTCAGTTTTGAAAAATTCAGAGCCAGTATGTCTTCAACTATTATTACTTTGTATTATCTTAATTCACTCTACCTGAAACTTAACTGATATATGTAGTAAAATTTCTTCTTCAATCATTGATGTCTCAATCTCAATTTTATCTTTTCTTCCTCTAAATATATCTAGCTGCATTCCAGATAATTTTTCCAAATCTGTCTTCTAATTCATCAATTTTCTTTTCCTTTGTATCTAAATGACTATTCCATTTACAGTTTTTAAAATTTCATTGACTGTATTTTCATTTCCACGAGTATATTTAGTTATTTTTTACATGGCTATTTCTTCTTCTACAGTGTCTTGTTCTTTTATCCTTTAGCTGTGTAATCATTGTTATGGGCTGAAATGTGTTTCTGCCCCTCCCCACATTCATGTGTTTTGAAGTCTTAACGTCCAGTACCTCAGAATGTGATTGAACAGTTGCTTTTTGACTTTCATTGCAGTTACACCCTAATAAACCCACTGTAAGATGAAAATACTGTATGTTGTTTTTATTTCCAGCTTTTAAGTTCAAGTGTACATGTGCAACATGTGCAGGTTTGTTGCATAGGTAAATGTGTGCCATGGTAATTTGCTGCACAGATCATCCCATCACGTAGGTATTAAACCCATTATCTATTAGTTATTGTGGAAGACAATGTGATGACCCCTCAAAGACCTAGAGGCAGAAATACTGTTCGACCCAATAATCCCATTGCTGGCTATACTCAAAGGAATATAAATAACTCTGTTATAAAGATACATGCATGTGTGTGTTCACTGCAGCACTATTCACAATAGCAAAAATACGGAATCAACCTAAATGCCCTTCAATAATAGACTGGACAAAGAAAATGTGGTACCTGTATGCCATGGAATACTATGCAGCCATAAAAAGGAATGAGATTATGTCCTTTGCAGGAACATGGATGGAGCTGGAAGCAGGTTTCCTCAGCAAACTAATGCAGGAACAGAAAACCAAATACCATATGTTCTCATTTATAAGTGGGAGCTGAATGATGAGAACACATGGGCACTTGGGGGGAAACGACACACACTGGGGCCTGGTGGGGGTGGGAGGAGGGAGAAAATGTTGTATGTTAAAAATGTATTTAACACACAAATCTACTAGACATCATAACATAGTCTAATCTACCTTAAACGTTCTCTGAACACTTACATTAACCATAGTTGGGCAAAATAATCTAGTGCAAAGCCTATTTTATAATAAAGTGTTCTTTCAATTTTTTAAATTGATATATCATAGTTGTACATATTTTTTGGGTACAGGTGATATTTTTATACATGTATACAGCATGTAGTGGTCGAATCATGGTATTTTTACATCCATCATCTCAAACATTTATCTTTTCTTGTGTGTGTTGGGGACATTACAGTTCTTTTGGGTATTTTGAAATCTATAATAAGTTGTTGTAAACTGTAATTTTCCTACTGTATTATTGAATACTAGAAATTATTTTTTCTATCTAACCGTATCTTTGTACCCCTTAACCAACTTCTCTTTCTTGATAACTCCAGTGCTAGGGGAATTTCACCATAAAGGGTTTTTTGTTGTTGAAGATTTACTTTCATTACTTTTATTCCCATAGATTATTGGGGTACAGGTGGTATTTGGTTACATAAGTTCTTTAGTGGTGATTTGTGAGATTTTGGTGCACCCATCACCTGATCAGTATAAACTGCACCATATTTGTAGTCTTTTATCCCTCACCCCACTCCTACCCTTCCCCCCAAGTCCCCAAAGTCCATTGTATCATTCTTTTCATCCTCATAGCTCAGCTTCCACATATCATTGAGAACATACAATGTTTGGTTTTCCATTCCTGAGTTACTGCACTTAGAATAATAGTTTCCAATGTTATCCAGGTCACTGCAAATGCCGTTATTCATTCCTTTGTATGGCTGGGTAGTATTCCATCATATATATATATGATATAGATATAAAATATGTGTATTATATATCCTATATATATCACATACAGGATATATATACACATATATACATATATAATATATATCCTATAACCTGTATATATCCTATATCCTATATATAGGATATATATCATGTGTTTGTATATACATACACACACACACATACACATATACACATACCACAGTTTCTTTATCCACTTGTTGATCAATGGGCATTTGGGTTGATTCCATGATTTTGCAATTGCGAATTGTTTTATAAACGTGTGTGTGCAAGTATCTCTTGTATAATGACTTCTTTTCCTCTGGGTAGATACCCAGTAGTGGGATTGCTGGATCAAATGGTAGTTCTACTTTTAGTTCTTTAAGGAATCTGCACACTGTTTTCTACAGTGGCTGTGCTAGTTTACATTTCCGCCAGCAATGTAGAAATGTTCCCTGATCACCACATCTATGCCAACATTAACTGTTTTTCATTTTTTGATTAGGGCCATTCTTGCAGGAGTAAAGTGATATCACACTGTGGTTTTTATTTGCATTTCCCTGATCATCAGTGATGTTGAGCAGTTTTTCATATGTTTGTGGGCCATTTGTATTCTTCTTCTGAGAATTATCTATTCATGTCCTTAGCCCACTTTTTGATGGGATTGTTTTTTTCTTAATGATTTGTTTTGAGTTCTTTGTAGATGCTGGATATTAGTCCTTTGCCAGATGTATAGATGGTGATTTTCTCTCATTATGTGGGGTGTCTGCTTACTCTGCTGACTGTCCCTTTTGCTGTGTGAAAGCTCTTTGGTTTAATTAGGTCCCAGCTATTTATCTTTGTTTTTATTGCATTTGCTTTTGGGTTCTTGGTCATGAACTCCTTGCCTAAGTCAATGTCCAGAGGAGTTTTTCCAATGCTCTCTTCTAGAATTTTTATAGTTTCATGTCTTAGGTTTAAGTCCTTCATCCATCTTGAGTTGATTTCTGTATAAGGTGAGAGATGGGGATCCAGTTTCATTCTCCCACATGTGGCTAGCCAATTATTCCAGCACCATTTGTTGAAAAGGGTGTTCTTTTCCTACTTTATGTTTTTGTCTGCTTTGTCGAAGATCAGTTAGCTGTAAGTATTTGGGTTTATTTCTGGGTTCTCTATTCTGTTCCATTGGTCTATGTGCCTATTTTTATACCAGTACTATGCTATTTTGGTGACTATGGCCTTATAGTATAGTTTGAAATCAGGTAGTGTGATGCCTCCAGATTTGTTCTTTTTGCTTAGTCTGGCTTTGTCTCTGTGGGCTCTTTTTTTTCCATATGAATTTTAGATTTTTTTTTTTTTTCTAATTCTGTGAAGATTGATTGTGGTATTTTGATGGGGATTGTGTTGAATCTGTAGATTGCTTTTGGCAGTATGGTCATTTTCACAGTATCAGTGCTGCCCATCCATTAACATGGGATGTGTTTCCATTTGTTTGTGTCATCTATGATTTCTTTCAGCAGTGTTTTGTAGTTTTGCTTGCAGAGGTCTTTCACCTCCTTGGTTAGGTATATTCCTAAGTATTTTTATTTTATTTTATTTTATTTTATTTTATTTTATTTTATTTTATTTTTGCAGCTGTTGTAAAAGGGATTGAGTTCTTGAATTGATTTTCTGCTTGGTTGCTGTTGGTGTATAGAAGAGCTACTGATTTGTGTACATTAATCTTGTATCTGGAAACTTTGCTGAATTCTTTTATCAGTAGGAGCTTTCTGGAGGAATCCTTAGGGTTTTCAAGGTAAATGATCATATTGTCCCAAACAGTGACAGTTTGATATCCTCTTTACCAATTTGGATGCCCTTTATTTCTTTCTCTTGTCTGATTGCTCTGCCTAGGACTTCCAGTACTGTGTAGAAGAGGAGTGGTGAGAGTGGGCATCCTTGTCTTGTTCCTGTTCTTTGAGGGAATGCTTTCAGCTTTTCCCCATTCAGCATTATGTTTGTTGTGGGTTTGTCATAGATGACTTTTATTACATTAAGGTATGTCCATTGTATGCCGATTTTGCTGAGAGTTTTACTCACAAAGGGATGTTGGATTTTGTCAGATGTTTTTTCTGTGTCTATTAAGATGATCATGTGCTTTTTAAAAACTTCCATCTTAATTTTGTTTTTGACCGAATGCTCATTCAGGAGCAGGTTATTTAATTTCCATATATTTGCATGGTTTTGAAGGTTCCTTTTGGAGTTGATTTCCAGTTTTATTCCACCGTGGTCTGAGAGAGTGCTTGATATAATTTCAATTTTCTTACATTTATTGAGGCTCATTTTATGGCCTATCATATGGTCTATCTTGGAGAAAGTTCCATGTGCTGTTGAATAGAATATGCACTCTGCGGTTGTTGGATGAAATGTTCTGTATATACTTGTTAAGCCCATTTGTTTTAAGGTGTAGTTTAAATTCATTGTTTCTTTGTTGACTTTCTGTCTCAACCTATCTAGTGCTGTCAGTGGAGTATTGAAGTCCCCCTCTATTATTGTGTGGCTGTCTGTCTCATTTCTTAGGTCTATTAGTAATTGTTTCATAAATGTGGTAGCTCTAGTGTTAGGTGCATGTATGTTTAGGATTGTCATATTTTCCTGTTGGACAAGCCCTTTTATCATTATATATCATCCCTCTTTGTCTCTTTTAACTGCTGTTGTTTTAAAGTTTGTTTCATCTAAGAATAGCTACCTCTGCTCACTTTTGATGTCTATTTGCATGAAATGCCTTTTTCCACCAGTTTACTTTCAGTTTATGTGAGTCCTTATGTGTTAAGTGAGTCTCCTGAAGGCAGTACATAGTTGGTTGGTGAGTTCTTATCCAGTCTGTGGCTCTGTATCTTTTAAGTGGAGCATTTAGGTTATTTACATTCGATGTTAGTATTGAGATGTCAGGTAGTGTTGCATTCCAGCATGCTCTTTGTTGCCTGTGTGCTTTGTTTTTTTTGTTTGTTTTTTGTTTTTGCTTTTTAACTTGTATTTTTGTTTTACAGGTAGGTCCTGTGTGATTTATGCTTCGAAGAGGTTCTGTTATGATGTGTTTCCAGGATTTGTTTCAAGATTCAGAGCTCCTTTTAGCAGTTCTTGTAGTGGTGGTTTGGTAATGGCAAATTCCCTCAGCATTTGCTTGTCTGAAAACAACTGCACCTTTCCTTCATATATGATTCTTAGTTTCACTGGATACAAAATTCTTGGCTAATAATTTGTTTTGTTTGAAGAAGCTGATGATAGGTTCCCAATTCCTTCAGGCTTGTAGGGTTCCTGCTGAGAAGTCTACTGTTAATCTGATAGGTTTTCCATTACAGGTTACCTGGCGCTTCTGTCTCACAGCTCTTAAGTTTCTTCCCTTCATCTTAATGTTGGATAAACTGATGGCAGTGTGCCTAGGTGAAGATCTTTTTGCAATGAACTTCCCAGGTGTTCTTTGTGCTTCTCATATTTGGATGTCTAGGTCTCTAGCAAGACTGGGGAAGTCTTCCTCAATTACTCCCCCAAATATGTTTTACAAACCTTTAGATTTCTCTTCTTCCTCAGGAACACTGATTATTATTGGGTTTGGTCGTTTAACATAATCTCAGACTTCTTGGAGGCTTTGCATTTTCTTATTCTTTTTTCTTTGTCTCTGTTGGATTCAGTTAATTCAAAGACCTCGTCTTTGGGCTCTGAATTTCTGTCTTCTACTTGTTCAATTCTATTGCTGAGACTTGACAGAGCATATTGCATTTCTTTTTATTTTTCTTTATTATACTTTAAGTTCTGGGATACAAGTGCAGAACGTGCAGGTTTGTTACATAGGTATACACATATCATGTGGTTTGCTGCACATTGCATTTCTGTGTGTCCAATGTTTCCTGAAGCTTTGATTGTTTTTTCTTTATGCTATCTATTTCCTTGAGTATTTCTCCCTTCACTTCTTGTATTGTTTTTTGGATTTCCTTGCCTTGGGCTTTGCCCTTCTCTGATGCCTCCCTGATTAGCTTAGTAACTAACCTCCTGAATTCTTTTTCAGGAAAATCAGGGATTTTTTCTTGGTTTGGATCCATTGCTGGTGAACTAGTGTGATTTTCTTGGAGGTGTTGAAAAGCTGTGTTTTATCCTATTTCCAGGGTTGGTTTTCTGGTTCCTCCTAATTTGGGTAGCCTCTGTCAGAAGGAAGGTCTAGGGCTGAAGGCTCTTGTTCAGGTTCTTTAGTCTCTCGGGGTGTTTCCTTGATGTAGTACTCTCCCCCTTTTCCTATCCATGTGGCTTCCTGTGAGCGGAGCTGCAGTGATTGTTATCTCCTTTCTGGGTGGAGCCATCCTGGGAGTCTACCTGGCTCCAGGATGGTACTGGGGGTTGTCTGCACAGAGTCCTGTGATGTGAACCATCTATGGGTCTCTCAGCCGAGGATACCAGCACTGTATTTGGTGTATGTCCTGGGTCCTGTAAGAGCAGTTGGCTTCCTTCAGAGGGTCTGTGGGTCCTCTCGGAATTCCTGGTTTGTTCTCGCAGTCATTTTGGAGCTAAAATTCACGACGTGAATCTCCACATGCTATTCTGTCCATCTGTGTTGGAGCTGCAATCTAGTCCTGCCTCCCATCCACCATAAGGATCACGATAATTTCATTACTTCTCTATTTGTTTTACCTGACATGATACTTATAATCCATGCCAAGTTCTATTATTACATTAGTAAGTACATATCAGTTTAAGGTTGAAAGTGTTGCAAAGTTTAACCTTTTTTTCTAGATTCTATTTTATCCAAAGAGGAATTATAAACATTTTATCTTTGAATGGGTCAAACGAGAGCTGCTGAGCTCTGTATTCAGCACATTTATTATACTGAGAAAACTATGTTAGCTTCTGTAGATGTTAAAAATGCCTAGGATTATTGCTTTCAAAGTTTTATTCTTCAAATGTTTCTAAAATTTCTTTTTGATTCACTTCTACTTTATTCTTTTGCTTTCTAATATTTCCAAATTTTCCAAGCCCTGTTGCATTTTATTTTCCTCCTTAATCATTTTTGTAGCATCATCAAAGTTAGTGCCATCTCAAAATATAATCTGTAAATGTTCACTCCTCCTTTCAAATAATTAATTAAAATGCTACATAAAACAAGACTCACTCCTGGCCTTGTTGCCATCCCACTAAATATTGTCTCTCAATTCAGGGTGTTGCTATTTTTTATTATTTGCTATTTCAGTCTCGGTGACAGGTTGCCTAACCAAACCAATTTGAAAACATTTTCTTGAAGGGTTTTATAATGCAGTGTTTCAAATGTCCTACCAAAACTCAGTATATTGCCTCTACTGAGTTTGTTATTTACTGATACAGTATTACTTTTTTTTCTAACTTAAATATCTGTGAGTATCTGTTCAGTATTTTAGAATTTCACTGTGCTTTCTAGTTTTTCAGAGTTCAAGGCCTTGTTATATTTTTCACATAATGAACTCATTCCTTTTGGAGAATCTGAAAGGACTAAGGGCAGGAAAATTATATCTATGAGGGTTAAGGAGGCCTCTACAAAATCTATAAGGGAGATATTTAGTGAGGTTTTATGGCCAACCTAAAAGTAAAGTACAGCCAGACATGATGGCTCACGCCTGTAATCCCAGCACTTTGGGAAGATTACTTGAGACCAGACTGGGAAACATGGTAAAACCCTGTCTCTACAAAAAATAGAAAAAATTAGCCAGGTGTGGAGGCATGCACCTGCAGTTGCAGCTACCTGGGAGGCTGAGCCCGATCGTTCAAGGCTGCAGTGAGCAGTGATTGAAGCACTGCACTCTAGCCTGGGTGACACTTTAACCTGTGTCAAAGAAAGAAAAGAAAAGGAAAAAAAGTAAAGTACATAAATAAATTGCCCTTATACCAATTATGACCATTTAGATGTGGCACAGGGATATGCATACGTGTCAGTTAAATAGCTGAAAAATAGAAGGCTAAGAAGCTTACCATGTTATAGAAGCCATCTATTCCTTCTTTGTTCATTTATTGAGGCGGGTAAAACAAAGTACCACAAACTGGGTAACTTAAAAGCAACGACATGTATTTCTCACAGTTCTGGAAACTGGGAAGTTCACAATCAGGGTGCCGGAGATTTGGTGTTGGGTGAGGGCTTGTTTATCATTGATGGTGACTTCTCACCATGTCCTCACAGGGTGTAAGGACCAAGGCAGCTCTTTGGGGCCTCTTTTATAAGAATGCTAATCCCATTCATGGGAGTTCCACCCTCATGACCTAGTCATCTCCAAAGGAGTCTTTATTTATTTATTTATTTTATTATTTTTAGACAGGGTCTCCCTCCTGTCACCCAGGCTAGAGTGCAATGATGCAGTCACAGCTCACTGCAGCTGTTACTGCCTAGGCTCAGGTGATTCTCCCACCTCAGCCTCCCTAGTAGTTGGGACCACATGCATGCACCACCACAATCTGCTGATGTTTGTATTTTTTAGAGACAGTGTTTCAGCGTGTTGCCCAGACTGGTCTCAAACTCCTGGACTCAAGCAATCTGCCCACCTTGGCCTCCCAAAGCATTGGGATTACACATGTGAGCCAGATGAGTCTGGCTGGACTCATCTCTTAATACCATCACATTGGGGGTTAAGTTTTAACAAATGAATTCTGAA
Source organism: Piliocolobus tephrosceles (assembly GCF_002776525.5). NCBI lineage: Eukaryota > Metazoa > Chordata > Mammalia > Primates > Cercopithecidae > Piliocolobus > Piliocolobus tephrosceles. The sequence goes on along the minus strand of NC_045434.1, from coordinate 56,297,088 downwards.
GGGACACAAACATTCAGACTAAAGCATTTCCCCTTCCCAACTCCACTTCACTTCAGATCTCTTCCTATGTCCTGTTAGTTAATGTTCTTATACACACAACAGGAAGAACTTCTGTAGTAGACTTTTAAGACTTGGCTTTTGCAGACCTTCTTGCTTTTCCTCTTGTATTCCTGGCGGTCTTTCTTGATGTCTTTCCTCGGTTCCTAGTCTTTTTCCCCTGCTATTTTGTGTTGGAGGGCTGCAGGGCTCAGATCTTGACCCACTTCTTTATTTACACGGACTCTCTTGGTGACCTCATCTCAGTTGATGCCAATTTCATTTTTTTTTCTTCAGTTAGTTGATCCAAAAATCTTGTAGTTATACTTGACTCCTATCTTTTCCTCCCTCTGCCCATCATGCTGTTAGGAAATGCTTTCTGTTCTGTCTTTAAAGTTTTAAAGTATAACCTGCCCACTTCTCACCACTCTTGGTCTGAGTCACCATCACCTCTTTTCTTGCTAAAATAGTCTTCTAACAGGGCTTCCTGTCTCCATCCTGTTAGGTTAACCTCAAATCAGGTGCCAGAATTCATTTTTTGAAAAAGTAAATTACCGTGTCATTGTTTCTGCTCAAAGTCCTGAGATGGCTGCCTGTGTCATTCAGGGTAAAAGCCAAAATCTTATAATGACCTATAAGACCTCATGTGATTTCAAACCCATTACACTTCCATGATTTCCTTTCTCTACCACTCTCCCCTTATTCCCTTTGCTTCAACCACCCTGGCCAACTTGTTGATCCTTGAAAACATCAGGCAGCTCCTACTTAACAACTTTGCATTGACTACTGTCTTGGCTTGGAATGCTCTTCCTCTGGGGTTACTCTCTTATGTCCTGATGTCCTCATGTCCGTGCTCCTACATCACCCTATCAATGTCTGATACTGACCACACTCTCCAATACTGTTCCCTGTCTTCACCCCTACCTCCTGCACATGTGCCTGATTCCCTTCCCCGCTCTATTTGCTCTCACTTCCTCTTATGATAATGTGTGTTAAGTCTGTTTTGTGCTGCTATGAAGGAATACTGAGGATGGGTAATTTATAAAGGAAAGAGATGTATTTAACTTATGGTTCTACAGGCTGTACAAGAATGGCACCAGCATCTGCTAGGCTTGCAGTGAGGCATCAAAAAGCTTCTACTTATGGCAGAAGAAAAGGAGAGCTGGTGTAGCACATGGCAAGAGAGATGCCAGGCTCTTTTAAACAGTCAGCTCTCCTGTGAACTAAGAGTAAAAACTCACTCATTACTGTACCATGCCATCCCCAGGACCCAAACACTTCCTACTAGGCCCCGCCTCCAACATTGAGCATCACATTTCAACATGAGATTTGAGGTGACAAACATCCAAACTATATCATAATGTGTGTTTAACTTATTTTTAAAAGTGGTTTGGCGTTTATCTCTTCCTACTAGAGTGTAAGTTCCTCTAGGTCAGGGAGCTGTGCTATTTTGTTCACCAAGACATTCCAAGAACCCAGAACAATTCTGGAATGTAATAGATGCTTGGTGGGTACATGTGGAATGAATGAAGAAACAGTCTAGTAAGGGGTAGACAAAAATAAAAATGACTGCACTATATCGGGATCAATTCTGAAAGAGCTATGTATCAAGTGCTAAGGGAACACAATGGGGGCATCTGATCTATTCTGGGGGCTCAGGTGAAGATTCCTAGATAAGAGAACAACTGAACGGAATCTTCAAATATTAGTAGGCTTTAGTCAGTGGAAGAGTTCTCAGTAGAGCAAATAGAACAATGACACTTCAAACATCAAGTTGTGCATTGAATTAGTAGGTTTAGAATGTTGCCTTACCAGTGCCTGTTGAACACTCAGGTGAATGAGATCAGCAAACAGAGGCGTAGCTGATCAGAAACACTGAGCTCAGTAGGGTGGCCAGGCAGAACTTGGCATCAGAGAGATGAAGAACTTCCTCTGATTATTTTAAAGATCAAAATCTCTTCCCCTACCACCCAAATAAAACAAAATAAATCCTGAGTATCTGTTCTATACACAGATAACTAGCCTTCCTTGAGAGTAGAGTTACAAAGACTGAGCATATGTAGTCTGTGGTTTTAATTAAAAGAAATTTATATCAATGTTGATTTGCCACAGATTTATTACTATACACAGTCGTTTCATTGTTGTATACTTACCTAAATAATAAGTAGCTTATACACATTACTGTAATTAGATATATCTTACACATCCAGACCTAAATTTGTATTTTTTTTCATATTTTTACTGTCTCAAACCTACGTTAATTTTCATGATAACTTGTGCTATCAGATTCTCATTACTACTCACTGCTGCTCCAACATTCCCGTAACTTCCAGCCACACAGGTACACAAGCAAGGATCCAAGATCTTATTCCCTAGTATCTAGATCTTTTCTTCATTATGGACAAAATTGTATCCATGTAAAATTAATATGTTGAAGCCCTAACCTCCTCCAATGGGACTATATCTGGAGATGGGGCCTTGAGGGAGGTAGTTAAGGTTAAATAAGGTTATAAGTGTCCTAATCTGACCCGGCTGGTGTCCTTATAAGAAGAGGAAGCAATACCTGAGATCTCTCCCTCTCCACACATGTACACAGAAAGAGTCTATGTGAGGATGCAGCGAGAAGGCGGCCATCTACAAGCCATTGAGAGAGGACTCATCAGAAACTGCATTTGCCAGAACCTTGATCTGGGACTTCTAGCTTCCAGAACTGTGAGAAAATCAGTTGTTGTTCGAGTCTCCTAGTCTGTGGTAACTTGTCATGGTAGCCTGAGAAGCCTAGCACACCTTCTTATGCTACCCAGTTTCCATATGTACTCAAGTGTCCCACAGTTGAAGTTTTTCATGTTGGCTATCAATTCCTACTCGTTAATTTTTTTTAATTCAACAATTTATTCAAATATGTATCAAGTAAGCCAAGATCTGTGGGTAAGAACAGAGCTTCCATCTGTGATATTGTAAAGAAGGAAAAAGAGGTTTGTACTAGTTTTGCTGTTGCACGTCAAACTGTGCTTTTCAGCCACAGTGCATGGTGATTAGTTAAGATGGAAAAAGCATCAACTTTGTGGGTGAAGGGCATGGACAGGAACATGTTCCTGTTGATGGCAGTTGGGTTTGGTACTATCTGAGCTTTCGGACATCCACTAGGGGTCTTGGAACGTATCCCCTGCTGATAAGGAGGGGCTACTGTATTTGATTTTAGTAAGAACTTCTCAGTCATTCTTAAAGGTAGAACTCAAACTAAAGAGTGAGTGGAAGAAACTGTTATCCAGAGGCAGAGTTTTAGAATCATATTATCTACCAAGAAGACTCAGGTTTTGCCAAGGGGCCAAGTATTTCTAAATTCATTCTTCCATTCTGTCCCTATTACCACTATTTTACTGTTGTTCCCCTAAATCACTCTATTAGATCTCAATACATTTTCTTCTTGCCTTTAGATAGAAGAAGAATTTGGGTAAAGATTTAAAAGGCAAATTCATTAAACAAAACTTGATTTTTCCTTGCTGTATTGATTTTTTTTTTTTTTTTTTTTTTTTTTTTTTTTTTTTTTTTTTTTT
>NC_045434.1:56268525-56293395 GCF_002776525.5 Piliocolobus tephrosceles | reverse complement strand
TTTTTTTTTTTTTTTTTTTTTTTTTTTTTTTTTTTTTTTTTTGAGACAGAGTCTTGCTCTCTCGCCCAGGCTGGAGTGCAGTGGCCGGATCTCAGCTCACTGCAAGCTCCGCCTCCCGGGTTTACGCCATTCTCCTGCCTCAGCCTCCCGAGTAGCTGGGACTACAGGCGCCCGCCACCTTGCGCGGCTAGATTTTTGTATTTTTTAGTAGAGATGGGGTTTCACCGTGTTAGCCAGGATGGTCTTGATCTCCTGACCTCGTGATCCGCCCGTCTTGGCCTCCCAAAGTGCTGGGATTATAGGCTTGAGCCACCGCACCCGGCCGATTTTTATACAGTTATTTATTTTTACTTACCAAGTTCATTCTTTAAGAAAGTGGCTCAAGCTATAGATAGCTCAATCTATCTACAAGTTTCACTATAATGAAAAGTTCACATTATTCTTATGAAAAAGGATCTTATGGGCGTAACACTAAGCTAGAATTTAAGGCACATGATCACTTTTCCATTCTGCTTTTTATTAACTCTGGATACAATGGAGAAAATATTGGCTGGCCTGGGTACTGGGAGGATAATTTGGTGATGTCTAAAAAATTATACAGTTTGCCATATAAAGTTAATATTAATGCTTTAAACATTATTAATACAAATAAGTAAACATTTTTGAATAAATCTATTTTCACTTAGTTGATCAAAAATTGTCATATAGTATCCACAAATAACTATTTAAAAATGTTTAAATTGCTGTGAGTTCACTGAGGAGAAGTTGTGTGACAAAACTGTGCAAAGTATGAACATGTTTTCAATTTGAAACTGGCCTGGAAAATGACATTACTGACATTTCCAGTGGCCTAAAATATTTTGTCAACATTAGTTAGAGCTAAACTTTACAAAGTACTCTGAGCCTGCCAAGAAACACAAAGAAAGGACAATTAATTGAATTGCAAATCCAGGGTAATTTGTTAATTTTAGTGTCTGAGTATATTTCTCAGCTTCCTTAGTATGAAAGATATATTTTAAAGAAACCATAAGAAACCTACATAAAAATAATAAAGTATATGGATAAATTGTTTATGGGACAATATTTTCTTAGTGAGCTACCTGCCTTGGGGTATTATTGTGGAACTTTACTAATGTAAAGTTTATATCATATTAGATCTCACAAAGAGGTTTTATTTTCTTAATGTATTCCTATTCTAATCCAAATCTCCAAAAGGTAGCCATATCCAACCTTATTGATGATGTTTCTATGTATTTTGTAAGTATGTATATTGGATTAGGGGGCACTGTGACATTAAGAAGAGTACAGTGGTTGTTTCAGCATCAGTGTCATAGGTCTGCTGTTCCCGTTTGGGATATGTTGGGGTAGGTCAGAATGGGAGTCACACTGGGGAAGCTGGTTTGTCAATATCCTGGGGCAAAGTATCAGAAGCTTTACTTTATTCATTCATCTAGAAGCCATCAATCTCTGAGGGACTGATGACTCTATACCAACACAGAAAAGATTCCTAGAGATCCTAATCCTATCCTCTCTGTTTTTCTTTCATAGAATTACATAGTGACTTGGAAACTAAAGTAAGGAAAAGCTTCAGCAATGAGATTTGCTAAATGTTGCAATGTACAACTGAGGGAGTCCGTGTGAGTGTGATTTCTGTATATCTTTTAAAAATAGATTAATTATCTAGAGTGATTATAGATTGGCCCATTGCAAACAGGAGGATGGATTGTAATGGTGATTCCTGGGGAATCTCTACGAGGACACTATTTCCTGTGGTGTCTGTCAATACCTATTACGGTATTTTTTGTTGCATTTCTAATCATCACTCTGTTGGATCTTACCATATTTATTTCTTGCCTTTAGATTGAATAGGAATTCATTTTTTTTTTTTTTTTTTTTTTGAGACAGAGTCTCACTCTGTCTCCCAGGCTGGAGTGCAGTGGCTGGATCTCAGCTCACTGCAAGCTCTGTCTCCTGGGTTTACGCCATTCTCCTGCCTCAGCCTCTCGAGTAGCCAGGACTACAGGCACCCGCCACCTTGCCCGGCTAGTTTCTTTTTGTATTTTTTAGTAGACACGGGGTTTCACCATGTTAGCCAGGATGGTCTCGATCTCCTGACCTCGTGATCCGCCCGTCTCGGCCTCCCTAAGTGCTGGGATTACAGGCTTGAGCCACCGTGCCCGGCCGGAATTCATTTTAAGAAGTATTTAAATGGCAGATTTATAAAGTAAAATTGGATTTTCCTTTTCTACATTAATTTTTTATATAGCTATTTATTTTTACTTACCAAGTTTGTTCTTTCAGTGACTCAAGCCACAGACATATATTAAGGAAAAGCTCTTGCAGATTTTGTGAATCAACAAATATTCAGTATCATGTTTTTATGTTTATTCAGTACCTCTCACCCCTACCCCAATATATCAGAGCAGTGGTTCACTGACCATTAATAAAATTTTATTAAATTGAAATTAATTAATAATTTGCTCTTTTTAGCAAGTAATAGTGACATTTCCATTGCTTTTTCAATTTACAACAGGTTTATTGGGAGATAACCTCATTGCAATTCGAAGATCATCTATATTTCAATGTATTTTATTATACAACAGTGAATAATTAAATACACATGTGTCTTTAGTATGCATATACAGAAATGCATAGACAAAATATCAGTGAATCTCATTCATCAAAATATTTAAGCTGTGATTGCACCACTGCATTCACTTCGGTAACAGAGTAATGATATACTGTGCTAAGCATTTCCAACATTTTAAATCCTAATTCCTACAGATGGAGTTACTATATAACTTAGCTTTTCCATTGCTTTTATAGAAGTTACTTTCCTATAAAAATGTGAAATTCACAATGCTCATTAATTGAATTTATTATTCTTTCAAGAGCCATATGACTTTATATCTTTACATTTTTATATTTTTTGAAATCTTTTCCATCTATAACTTGATTTATAATGAGTTTACAGCAGTTCCAGATGCATTTATACATCTGTGTTTCCAAAACAAGTTAGAATTACTAGTTTAGCTATTAGGAGATTTAACTTATTTTATGTGCATTTCAAAGCCAGCATGGATGAAACAAGTTTTATACGGAATGGTAAATTTACTATCCTCTACTTATTGACAAACATAGTGTAGCGTTAAAAAAAACTCTCTTATTTTGAAGAAATTTTAGATACACAAAGTTTACAGATTGTACAGAGGGTTTCTGTGTACCCCAGTTTTCCTTGTTAACATCCCATATCACCCTGGTACATTCAGAAAAACGAAGAAACCAACATTTGCACATTACTGTTGACTAAACTTCAGATTTTACCCAAATTTCTCTAGTTTTTCCACAAATGTCTTTTTTTTTTTCTATTCCATTATTTGGTCTAGGACACCACATTGCATTTTGACAAAGTTTTTATTAAAACAAAATTTTAGAATTGGTACTAAATGCCTACTTCCCAAATGTCTACTTCAAAGGGTGCCTTGGAAGAAACCAGTTCTGCTACTGTTTGCTAGTTAATTTTAAAGCCTTTCTCTGGCTTTCCTCATTTCATTCAGTTAAGTAAAAGTGAAGAAGAAGCTGCAAACTTGACTGACTCTCTGCCCTAAATCCTATCCCACTTCTCCCATTTCTGATAACCCAGTAAACATTCTAATATCTTAAATTCTTTTCCAATCACCCACCCTCTGTAATCTGAAGTCTTCAAGAATGTTCTTGCTGCAGTATCAGTGGATTGCTCTAACAGGGCATTAAACCATTCCTCTATGAAACAAAGCATGAGATATCCATGCTAGTTCTCTTATATTGGAATACTTTTATTGGGGAAGGATGGCTTCTGAAAGTTTCTTTTAAAAAACCCAGTCTGGAAAACTTTTTAAATCATTTTTTGTCATTGCTACTACATTATCCACTGATATTGAGGTAATATTTTCTCCTAAAATATTTTCGGGGAAGGATATAACTCTTTGGCATCCCGGAAAAGCTGTCTTCTGACATCTGCCTGAGAAGCTTCCCGTATGGGGCTTTGATGAAAGGGCTGATCCTCCAACCAAGTTTCAAACTGAGGTGACTGTGGAGAAAACCGACTTTGCAAAAATAACAACTTTTCAGGGTATTAGATAGCATCTTTGAAAGCTATAATTTTACTTTTGAACTTGATTTTCTGATAAACCTGCAGCTTTAAATCTAAAGATTTAAAGTCATATCTTAACACATAACAATAACTATACATTTTAAAATTTTAGGTTGACATTTTAGTCGAATAAGCAGTTTTGTCATATGAGAATTAAAATTCTATTTCCTGGAACTCTATCAGAAGGCTTATATAAGACAGTACTACTTCTGAAGTATTTAACATTTTTCCTCTGTAGACCCCATTTATTTATTTATTTATTTAACTGACAAAAGTCACGTAAACTTATTGTGTACAACATGTTGTTTTAAAATATATACATTGTAGAATGTCTACATCAGACTACTTAACATATGAGTTACTTTACATTTTTGTCGTTGTTGGTAGTGGGAGCATTTAAAGCCCTCTCTAAATCTTTGTTTGTTTTTTGAGACAGAGTTTCACTCTTGTTGCCCAGGCTGGAGTGCAGTGGCATGATGGCATGATCTCGGCTCACTGCAACCTCCACTTCCTGAGTTCAAGTGATTCTCCTGCCTCAGCCTTCTGAATAGCTGCGACTACAGGCACCTGCTACCACGCCTAGCTAATTTTTGTATTTTTAGCAGAGACGAGGTTTTTACCATGTTGACCAGGCTGGTCTCGAACTCCTGACCTCAGGTAATCGCCCGCCTTGGTCTCCCGAAGTGCTGGGATTACAGGCATGAGCCACTGTGCCCGGTCCCTCTCTGGATTGTGAATACAGTTGTTTTGGAATGATAGCATTACTTTCACACATAAGAATATTCATTGAAACCAAACTGGGAGATTTTATAAGAATATACTCTGCTTATGTTGCATTGCTATATAAGAGCTCCAATCTTAGGCATTTTAGATAGAGATATTAGGATATAGTCTTGTCCTACGAATTCATGTTGATTGACATGGAAGCTATTGAAAAGCTAGTTTGTTCTTGATCTCTTTGCTGTTCATACTAGCGACCTATTTTGACTTATTGGCAACTTGGATCTTGGGTTGGCCTATATTCTGAGGCCAGACTGTACTTGACCTGAAGTTTATAGAGAGTCCTGACTAGAGTTACTGGCTTTGTAGCCAGTTCTAATTTCCTGGTATTCTGATCCTTTATTATCTGGTATCCTGCCTGAGTCTTTGACATTTTGTTGCCTAGGTTCAGAACTTGAGTAACTGCTTCCTCTTGCTTGGAACTTACACTTGTGAACTGTGAACGTTTGCCAGATTCTGACCTGAGAGAACAGCTTACCTTCTACCCTACACTAACTTAACTGAGCTGGTTTTGCCTGTATAAACCTATATGGTACTACCCTAGACTGTAAACTTTTTAAAAAGACTAATCAAGTAAAAGTTGTAGGAATGGTTGTATTAGCTCATCCTTGCACTGCTATTAAGAAATACCAGAGACTGGTTAATTTATAAAGAAAAGAGGTTTAATTGACTCATAGTTCTGCAGGCTGTACGGGAAGCATGGCAGCTTCTGCTTCTGGGGAGGCCTCAGGGAGGTTTTACTCATGGCAGAAGGCAAAGCAGGCTCAGGCGTCCTACGTGGTACGAGCAGGAGGAAGAGAGAGAGGGGGAGGTGCTACACACTTTTAAACAACCAGATATGGTAATTCACTCACTCACTCACTATCACTAGAACGGCACTGAGGGGATGGTGCTAACCTCTTCATGGAAACTCCACCCCCATGATGCAATCATCTCCCACCAGGCCCATCTCCAACACTAGGGATCACAGTTGAACATGAGATTTGGTGGGGGCACAGATCCAAACCATATCAGTGGAGAGGGAAAAAAGAAATATGTAACTGGCTGTGATTAATTAGTTGTAAACTCCATTCTACTTGGACTAGGCTGGACTGTAACCTCTGGATTGATATATCTGAAAAATCTAGTTGGGTCCCTGATCTTGACTTTCTTAGTTCTCTTATATCTATTTTGTTCAATTATTGAGCCCCTATTATAAGTCAGGAATTGGGTAGATGAATATAGGGAATATAGAAGAAAATTCAGTTCCTGCATTCTTGTAACTTTGGGCTGAGCATAAGAGACAAACATACAGTTTACTTTTTGTTGTTGTTGTTGTTGAGACCGAGTCTCCCTCTGTCACCCAGGCTGGAGTACACTGGCACCATCTCAGCTCATTGCAACCTCCACCTCCCAGATCCAGGCAACTTTTATGCTTCAGCCTCCTGAGTAGCTGGGACTACAGGCACGGGCCACCACGCCGGGCTAATTATTTTGTATTTTAGTAGAGATGGGATTTCACCATGTTGGCCAGGCTGGCCTCGAACTCCTGAGCTCAGGCAATTCACCTGCCTCGGACGCCCAATGTGCTAGGATTACAGGCCTGAGCCACCACGCTTGGCCTCAGATTACTTCTTGAGTATTTAGTGCATGCTCAATGAGTTTTCCTGGGTGAATGATACTTGAGTTGAGTCTTAAAAGATGTGTAAAAATTAACCAGGCCTTGGGAACCTCCTGGCTGCTGGGTAACATGGCAAAGACACAGGGGTGTGGACCAACATGGTGTACAGGTATGTGACAAGTGCTATTATAACTAGAGTGTATGTAAAAGTTTTGTTTGCTGCTTCCCGCATGTCATATTGTGACACATTAGTTGCAGAGAAATCAATGTGACAAAGCTCCAATGAGGTTAATTCCATATTAGATTAAAGGATTTAGCACGTAGAAAGTATTGAACTCTATCTTGAGTTGTGGTTTAATTAATTTTCTGTGTTTGGGGTGAGAATTGAGGTGAAACAAGAATCCTCTTAAATAATTTGTTTTTTCATTATGGTACCAACTCACTGATGTAATCAAGACTCACCTAATTTTCATAAAGGTCTGTTGTGAATCCAGATCTCACAATGACCAGTAGACACATTTCCAGAAGGAAGTAGTTAGTTCTTGCCATTATTGACTCTATACCTTTACCGATAGCAGGGTAGCCTAATCAATATTGTAGAATGAATTAGCTTCTATTCATTGATAAACATTTTTGTTGAGTTGGACACAGTGAGAGAGGTAAAAAAATATTGCAACTGCACTGAAAAACATAGGATGAAATAGTGGTACATTATACAAGACAATAGTAATTCAAATATGTAATGTGTTGTACAAGTATATAGTGGAGGATCTCCTAAGCGGGTTAAGTGCTATGCATTCTCTCTGTATCACTTGTTACGTTGTTCTAGCTACCTCATTTATAAGATGTGAGGGTTTTGGTTGATATCTACAGTCTTTTCTGTTTTTATTTATTTATTTACTTTTATTTTTATTCTTTTGAGACAGAGTTTTGCTCTGGTCGCCTAGGCTGGAGTGCAATGGCGCAATCGCAGCTCACTGCAACCTCCACCTCCCGGGCTCAAGCGATTCTCCTGCCTCAGCCTCCTGAGCAGCTGGAATTACAGGCACCTGCCACCATGCCCGGCTATTTTTTGTGTTTTTAGTAGAGATGGGGTTTCACCATGTTGGACAGGCTGGTCTCGAACTCGAGACCTCAAGTGATTCGCCCACCTTGGCCCCCCAGAGTGTTGGGATTACAGACGTGAGCCACTGCACCTGGCACTTTTCTGCTTTTAAATACAAGGATTTTAGAAAGTCTATATGAATTTTGGGCTTGGACCTAGATATCCCAGTGTGTGTAGGGAGCCCTGTATCTCTGCAAGGGGATCCATTAGACCAAGGATATTGGATCCAGTACCTCTCCTTTTTAATGCCTGTCATAAGCATGTGATTTTATACCATGTCAGAGAAAGACTGTTGATATAAAGGAAGAGAACAAATAATGAGAAGAACTATACATGAGTCAAACTCCATAGATGAAATGTTGTTTGGACTCAGATGCAGATGATTACATTAAACATATTTCCAAGTTCAAGGAAAATTATCATGATTCTAGAATGATCATTTCTTCCTTTTTCTCTTTTATCCCATTTCCTACTTTTATTCTCTTCCCTTCCCCCACAGACAGCCTTCTAGAGCAGCAGTCCTTTTTGGCACCAGGGACTGGTTTTGTGGAAGACAGTTTTTCCAAAGACAAGGCGGGGAATCGGGATGGTTTCAGGATGATTCAAGCACATTACATTTATTGTGTACTTTATTTCTATTATTATTACATTTTAATATATAATGAAAGAATTATACAATTCACTGTAATGTTTTCTTGCAACTTGACAGTCCAGTCTGGGGGTGATGGAAGACAGTGACAGATCATCAGGCATTAGATTCTCATAAGGAGCGCGCAACCTAGATCCCTCGCATGCGCAGTTTACAATAGGGTTTGTGCTCCTATGAGAATCTAATGCCTCTGCTGATCTAACAGGAGGTGGAGCTCAGGGGTAATGCAAGTGATGGGGGGTGGCTGTAAATACAGATGAAGCTTCACTTGCTCACCTGCCACTACCTCCAGCTGTGTGGCTTTGTTCCTAACAGTACTGGTCCCTGGCCTGGGGGTTGGGGACCCCTGTTCTAGAGTGTTTAAATGTGAATCTATTTGCAATTTTTGTTTCTAAATATATATTATGGTTTTGTGTAGCTGTGTCTTAAAGTTATGCATAAGGTATTGCAATATTTATTTTATTCTGTTTCTTATTTTTTCCCAACTAGATGTATAAGATCCATTTATGTTACTACATGTACATCTAATCTGTTGCTTAAATCAATGTGGGCATCCATTATATTTTTCCTATTCACTCTACCAATAATGGATACTCAAGTTGCCTTGGAGTTAAACATCCTCATACAGGCCTTTTTCAGGACCTATGTGAGAGTTTATGTACACACACACACACACACACACACAGCCAGTGGAACTTGAGGAATTTGAAAGTGTATTTTGATTAAGTGCTCAAAATCCTCTCTAAAACTGTCAAACCATTTTACACTTTGCCAAGCAGTGCACAAGGATCCTTACACCTCCCTATCACTGTCTTTTCTTGGCATTGTCAGCTGTCTAATTTTTGCTGGTTTAACAGGTGTAAAGTGCTATTGCATTGGTTTTACCAGGCACGGTCAGCAAGAGCCTTGACAGAGAAAATGACAATAGCTAAACCAGTTGCCTCTCGTTCTAATTTCCATGAAGCTCTCATTTCTCATTCTTCTGTGGCCATTAGAGAGGGGTATGGTTGGGGGAAGATTCTTTTTCTCTGGTCCCTATCCCTTCAAAAGCTTAGTTTATGTTATTATGGCACAAATGGTGTAGTAAGAGATTACCTAGACCCTATGTGGTTGTGCAATCAAGGGACAATGTTTGCTTGGCTGTGTCACTCCAGTAATTCAACCTTCATAAAACGTCCATGGCTGGTCAGAAATTTTCTGGGGACTTAGGTAGTAATTAGTCAGAAATATGGAGAAAGCCTGATCTTTGAGCTTGTATCTCTCTGTAACATACCTCAGTGTTCTGTCCTCCCCTAGCCATAACTTTGCTCCCAGGGGTACTTCTGTCTCCAGGCTATTTTCTGTGCTAAAGACACCCTCAGGTGAAAAGTGTTGACTCTATGGGGATGCATGGTGCAATATTTTGGCTATTTTTTTTTTCCTTTGAAATCAGGACAGACACCTGGTTTCTTTCTACATCATTGGAAAAAAAATGTAAAAGAAGGAACAAAGAGAATCAAGTTTGAAAAATAGGGAAGTTGAGTCTAGAATAATATGATTTGATGCTTGAAACTATGTTGGGGAGTCAATTGTCATGAGCATAAGTTCGGATTACCAGAAAATCATGGAAGAGAAATATTCAGATTTTCATGTATAAATTAGAATATGTCTCTTTCGCATTTGAGATGGGAGCTGCTTTATGTTTATTATGCTTTTAAGATCCAAAGGGGCTTCAGAGGCTGACCATCACACATAGTTGAGAATAGAGAATTGGTCCTCAACTACTGCCAGAATTAATCCCGTGCGCAATTTTGGAAAATAGTAATGTTTTACAATCATTCTGTAATTATTGCTGACGCCGTGGCTGGATAAACACATGGAAATTTACATACAACTTACTGTCCATAAACGGGAAGCTCAAAGGTGAGTTCAGAATGGCTGTCCTTCACAGATCACTGTGTAAATGGATTCTGGGTAATTGGGTTAATTCTGGCTGATATTTGAAACTTAATCTGTATCACTTTTTTTTTTTTTTTTTCTACTTGAAATAGAATGGAAATTCTACCCTATGAAACTCCAGTGTCTTCTAGGCATGCTGGGGGTTACTGGCTTCTAGAACCTCTTTTCCTGATAAAAGCCTTGTCTTCTCTGGTACTTCCCTACTGTGTTCAGGCAGAGAAAGGTTTTCTCTAAAATATCCAGTGTTTCTGTTCAGAAGAGAGGGATTGATGTTATGATTAAGAGAGGGCAAAATTACTTTTTGGGCTAAATTAGCCTGTGATGGCAGACACAATTTTACATATTTATATAGCTATTTCCCTTAACCTTTATCCTCTAAAGCCCCTTGCCCTTGCTTTCCCTATCAAATAAAAACAATAACATCTGTTTCATACTTCAGTTGATACAAATAATTTCATATGCATTATCTCATTTAATTTCAACCACTCTTGACGTGTTCATGAACATATCTAAACAATTAAAATGTTTCAGGCTTAACTATGAAGAGTTCAGTCACCCCTAGTTTCATTGACTAGATGACAAACATCTGCCACCAAGGCTAACCCCTGGGAAAATGATAGAGGACAAAATTTGTCTTTTGCATTCTCCCACCCTGTCAGCATTTCTTTTCCCAACACAGCCAAATCTCCCTTCAGACATATCCGATGCTTTCATATGGCCCTCCAATTGCCCCAGATTTTCTCTGTAGAAAGTGTCTCCAAGGCAGCCCGCTTCACATCTTTTTTTTCTTTCTCCTAGTAATCAAAACTTACATGCTTTATATTTTCTCCCCTTAATGTCTTCTCTGCTTATGGCCTATTGCAGTGAACTCTCTTAGGGGCATTTGCATCTTGGATGAGAAATCCCAAAGTCTTAACAGGAAGAAATAAACCAGCAAAGGTAGACTTTCAGATACAGTGACACATGTAATTTAGAAATAGAGAGTCCTGAAATCGCAGCAAGTAGGTGACTGCCATTGTCACCCCATGTGAGTAAAGCCCTTCCTGGAAGTCATGGTATTTATAAAATACCTGAATAGTCAATTGAATCTTTTACTTTCACATTCATCTTTCAGTATAATTCAGACTGAGATTACATGATTGATATTTACACTCTATTCACACATAACTCATTTGCCATTTGCAAGCAAGCATTAAAAGGTGCTGTGGAAATGATAATGACACTTATAGATTACTAAATCTTTCTATTAAGGACAGTTAAGTCGCTGATATTGGAAGTAAAAGTGTATTTACATATGTAATTCTGCCTCAGAATAAAATAGAACATGAAGTTTTACTTGCTTAAATGAATTGAAGGGAACTTATGGATCACCTAGTCCAAGTTCTCTCACTTTCCATCTGAGGAGACTGAACACAAAGGGGAGAAAGGACTCAGGCTGGATGTCACAGTACATTAGCAGAGGCAGTGGGACTGAAGCCCAGGTTTCCTTACCCCACGTTTACATTTTTTCTACAAACTGGTTTTGCTGCTCATCATCAACCACTGTTGTAGGTGGGGATTGTTAAAATCTTCACACAAAGTGAATTTCGCAGAATTTATTTGAGCAAAGAATAGTTCATGAGTGAGGCAACACTCAGTACCAGTAGAGGTTCAGCGAGTTCCACGCAGCAATATGAGAAGGAAGTATCTATAGTATAGACAGAAAGAGCAGGTGACATGCAGAAACAGCTATATTGTTTACAGCTTGGCAGTTGCCTAATATGGACACTTTTTTTTTTTTTTTTTGAGACGGAGTTTTGCTCTGTCTCCCACACTGGAGTGCAGTGGTGCAATCTTGGCTCTCTGCAACCTCCGTCTCCCAGGTTCAAGTGATTCTTCTGCCTCCGCCTCCTGAGTAGCTGGGATTACAGGTGTGCACCACCACACCTGGCTAATTTTTGGTTTTTGTTTTTTTTAGTAGAGATGGGGTTTCACCATGTTGGTCAGGCTGGTCTTGAACTCCTGACCTCGTGATCCGCCCACCTTGGCCTCCCAAAGTGCTGGGATTACAGGCGTGAGCCACGGCACCCGGCCAATATGGACACGTTCTGATAGTTGGCAGCATGTGATTGACTGAAGCTCATCTGTTGTGACTGGCTGAGACTCAACTACTTGTTACAAGACTATACTCTTAAACTAGGTTGTAGTTTGCTACTTAGAAACTCAAAGTAAGGAGGCAGTGTCAGGCTAAATTTAGTTTAATTTAACAGAATGAAGAGTAGAGAGTCTCAAACAGGCTTGCTTGCCCACAACCCATCTCTGAACTGTCTACACGTCACTTTAATTTGTATTCCATACCAGCCACATCTTCTCTTCCTGATTCACTGCAGCTGGATTTCCTTCTTTATGCCTTTAGCAGATATGATCTCAAGTAGGCATTGTGTATATGTCCCCTTCCTGATCTAAGGATAAAACAAAATACTTTGCACATAGAAGGAACTTAATGCACACTTTTTTTTTTTTTTTTTTTTTTTTTTGGGAGACAGGGTCTCACTCTGTTGCCCAGGCTGGAGTGCAGTGGTGCAATCACAGCTCACTGTAGCCTCCATCTCCCAGGCTCAGGTAATCCTTCCACCTCAGCCTCCTGAGTAGCCGGGACTACAGGGGCACACCACTATGCCTAGCTAAATTTTGTATTTCTTGTAGAGACTGGTTTCTTCATGTTGCCCAGGCTAGTCTGGAACTCCTGTGCTCAAGCAATTCTCCTGCCTCAGCCTCCCAAAGTGTTGGGATTACAGGCGTAAGCCATGGTGCCCATCCCACACTTTTTATATACATTTTTATGTAAGAAAAATTGGGTATCACCAGGTCATTTAGCTCCTTAAAGGCACAGATCTTGTTTAATGCTTGTTTGCCCACGATTTTATCCTGAGGTGCTAGCATAATGACACTGTTCAATAACTCTTTGTGGAATGAAAGAGTAAATAATAAATGGCTAAAGCAAGATAATTAAACTATCATTTGCTTTCCAAATAATTTGGAACTTCTCTCGACTGACATTTAAAAAATATCATTCAACTGGTGGTGTTTGGTAGAAACTGATTTTGTATTGATTAAAATTACATAATTCTATATTGAAAACAAAGATTATATGCACTGATGGTCATGTCACATTTTACTTTATTTCAAATAGTCATATTATATATATATATATATATATATTTTTTTCTATTCTCGTCATTGGACAGCAAAAGTCACATTCACTAAGGATAGATATAATTTACTTGGATGGGATTAAAGGTTATTTTTCAAAATTCATTTAAATATTCTTTTTGGATTTCGTGTCGACACACTTCACACTTTTCTCTTACTATCCTTTCTCTAGTTTTTGTTGAGACCTAGGCAACTTCTTGGGAGGCATGCTAACTGGTTTAAAAGATAGATGACAGTAGAAATCACTCATTCTCCATGGAAAGCACTATTCTATCATGCTTTATATTGTTCAGGACTCAGCTGACTGCTGCTGCTGACTTTAGGAGCCTGTCAGCTAGCTGATTGCTGGATGAGTTAGAATTTTAGCTCTGCTAGTTATGTGCTGGATTGGAGGACAGGCCTCATGCCGTCAGAGTTTGGGCAAACATCTTTGCCCCTATCAGACTTTGTAATTTTACCTGCAAAGCTGGGAGAATAAAGCAGTACTGTAGTGTAGTTACAAGGAAGAGGTTAAATGTATTCAATGTGTAACTCAGTGCTTTTGTCAATATGTTCACAGTAGGTGCTCAATATATAGTCATCCTTATCATTCTCATCGTTTCTACTATTCCTAAAGGAAAAAAAGGCTCAACATTCATTTCCTAGTAATTTCTCGAATTTCTAGAATCTGATGAAGTGGTTTGTTTTCCTAACTCAAACTGCCACTGTGGCGTGGACTTTAGTAGAGTGGCCTGCCTTGAAGACAATTTCTTGTGGCACCATTTCATTATTACAGTGTTTACAGGAGGGCAGCCAGCCAGGAAGCCAGATCAGGGCGGATTCCAGGCACAGGCAATATAGGAAACGTGTGTAAAATTATTACCACAAACTGCCTTCAAAGAATTGTTCTGATTGTCTAAAAATATACAAGTAGAACTTGCTGTAATGATTTCATTCTTTTCAGGATTTCCTCTCTATTTCTGTCGATATTTTAAAAACCATTGACAAAGAAGTAAAAACTGTTGCTAAAACTCTTTACATATATATATGTGTAGCTGGTCAAACGTGCTGGAAAATTACATCTAGGATTTTGAGAATCAGCCCATCAATCTCAGGTACACTGTTAGCATTGCCACAGTTTACATATAATAAAAGTCATTGCTTTTTCTATCTTTAATCAGCGTACACACATTTTAATGTATAGTAATTTTATAAATATGCTGGAGAAGAAGAATGTATCCTTTTTTAGGTTTAGGCTCCCATGAAAGCTCATTTTCAATCCCAGGGACTAGAAGCTGGTACACTCAAGTGATTTCTGTTCTGCTTTTGTTGGATGTTATTACTTTGGAGTTATCTATTACCTGCAAGATCCATTGTTTCTCACATGCAATTGAAATAGATCATCTCAATGATGGAGGCAGAACTGACACAATGTTGTACTGGAGGTATTTGGTCTATGGCACACATCCTGTGGCTTGTCCTCTCTGACTACCAACTTCATTAAATATCTTTGTGGTAGGCAGTTCAGTGAAATCAATAGGATATTTGACTGGACTTCTTACTGAGGGGGAGAGATATATTATTTCCAATGGCCACTTTTTCATTCACCCAAAAGAGTTTTGTAGTAACAGTAGATGAAACAAGTGGCCTCGAGATCTATCCTTTCTTAAAATTCATCTCACTGCTTTAAAAAGTATTTTCAAAAACATTCCCAAATTGCCACTTCACACAGCGTCTGCTTCAAAGAAAAGAACTAATAGACAAAGTAGATGAATGAGGACTTACGAGCTTCTTTTCATAATGAATGTTGCCTAATATTCCACAATCAGGTAAACAGGGCTGAAAAAATACAATGTAGCAGCTTGAAAATGGAAATCTAGAGGAAAAGCTAAGATTTCCTACACCTACTCTACAAGCTGAAGAAGCAAAGAACTTCATTATTTTTTTCTAGTCCATTTGCAGAAGTCTGTCTGTCTTGTGTGGCATAGTGAAAAAAATAATCTCTTGGAAGCAGGAGAGTAAACCTGACTGTTAGTGAAGAATTCAAGTAGGATCTTAAACAAGTCACTCTCCTCCTTTGACTATAAATTTTCTTTATAAAACTAATATGACACTGGTCTATATATTACCTTTGGGAACAATAATCAACTTTGGCTTAACAATGCAGGCTGCCATAATCAGTAAATTAAAAAGCACAGGATTATTAGATAGTAGACTTTTTTTTTTTGGTTTTGCAAACTGATTTTCCTATTTGGGGCATAGTTTAGAATTTCAATTAAAAATATTATTACTATCACTGGAAACAGGTAAAGAAGAGCAGTCATTTTACTCTCATCATGTTTTTGGAATTTGCAATAGTAAACTTACTGCTTTCTAAACTTGAAGGATAATTTTGGATCCCTAAAATACAAATATAAACTGGACAGTATAGAAAATGTAGGTGATTTTAAATATGTTGTCTATGTAATATAGCCTTCAGCTTAGTGTCTTAAAAATAATTTAGGATAAAATTATTTGATTTATTTGCTACATGTGAGTGAGTTTATACCTATTATTTAAGTTTCTCATTTATTCAAAAGATGTTGGGAATTTACTGTTTGCTAGTTTCTAAAGGAACTTCTATACTTCTGTTTATTTTCATGTAAAAACAATCATAACTTCCATGTACATTTGACTATTTTTTGACCTACAAAATGATGATTTCACATGGTTCAAATCTATTTATTTTCTGTTTAGCTATCTAATCATCAATCAAAAGAGTCATACTATGTAAAATATTTGGGGGATTTGTTCTGAGCCAAATAGGAATGACCATGGCCCATGACACAGCCCTCAGGAGATTCTGAGAACAGGTACTCAAGGTGGCTGGGGCATAGCTTGGTTTTATACATTTTAGGGAGATGTGACACATCAGTCA
This sequence comes from Piliocolobus tephrosceles, assembly GCF_002776525.5. Taxonomy (NCBI): domain Eukaryota; kingdom Metazoa; phylum Chordata; class Mammalia; order Primates; family Cercopithecidae; genus Piliocolobus; species Piliocolobus tephrosceles. Next base: position 56,277,103 of record NC_045434.1, on the reverse strand, counting down.
AATACATTTAAGATATACATTGGTTCTGTCCAGAAAGGTAGGACAACTTGAAGGTGGGGGCCTTCCAGGCTATGGGTAGATTTGAAAATTTTCTGATTGGCAATTAGTTGAAAGAGTTATTATCATTAGAAAGGAATGTCTGGGTTATAAGAATAAGTTGTGGAGACCAAAGTTTTATCATGTAGATGAAGCCTCCAGGTAGCAGACTTCAGACAGAATAGATTGTAAATGTTTCTTATCAGCCTTAAGGTCTGCATTGATGTTAAATGCTGGTCAGCTTATCCTGAATCCCAAAAAGGAGGAGGGCATAGTGAGGCATGACTGACTTCACTTCCTGTCATGGCCTGAACCAGTCTTTCAGGTTAATTTTGGAGTGCCCTGGCTTAGAAGAAGGAAGTTCATTCATTCAGGGGGTTGAAGGGCCTTAGAATTTTATTTTTGGTTTGCACTATCTATCTACCTGTCTGTCTGTCTGTCTATCTATCTATCTATCTATCTATCTATCTATCTATCTATCTATGTATGTATCTATCATCTATCTGTATATAATTCACAACTACTACATAATGGATGTTCAGGAAAAACAGACAAAAAGAGGACCAATAAAAAACTTATTCAGTCATCATGTAACCTTGAGTATTATCAAGTACGTAAAATAATATTTGAGTTCACATCAACATAAATATGGAATATATTTGAGGTGACAGGGAACATTAAATCTATTATAAATCCATCAACCGTACTTTCTCCAATATGTTCAATTTTCCTGTCTCCAAAGGATTTTTGTGTGTGTGTGTGTAAGAACAACTATCAAGTAGCAAAATAGCCTATTTCTTTTCTACCCCTTTTTAGAATAACATCTTCTGACACATCAAAATAGCAAGGAAAGAGGAAGAGGAAAGAGAGTGTAAGTCAACTACTATCTGAAACTTAGCCTAGGAACAATTCAGAATAAACATAGCAGTTTTCTGAAAGGGAAATATATTTGTATTTATCTTTTTTTATGATTTACCATAATAACAAAGTATCCCAGAGAGAATTCATACATTTATTTCTTTTCAGTGTGAAAAGTAATGCTATTAAGTAAATCCATGAAGTCTTACATCTGATGAGTTACCTTAACAAAGGGCTACATATTTTCTATATATCCTGTTAAATAAATTGCTTAGGTTCATCTTTATTACGTTAGCAGCATGGGAAATTAAATATTGAGCTCTTTGGCTATTAACAATGTGTTTAACAAAAAAAAAATTCCTCGAACAGAAAAAAGAGAGGTTATTTTGAGTTATGAAAGGCATCTACTAAGGAATGAAAGCTATCTGTTAGAATAGCGTGTGACTAAGAAATGATTTCACACAGTTTGAATTGACTTATTCCTTTTTGGTGTATGTACAAAATACAAGCTAACTTATAGAATGTAGTAAACAGCAACATTCAGAACAAATTAATGTCATAAGGAGACCTTTAATTTTTTTAAATTAGAAAAATAGATTTGGAGTGTTGACTTCTTGATGGAACTATGCTAATCTGCATACGACTTTGCTGAACTCTTAACAGAATTTCTACTCCTTTGTAGAAAAGCTCTCTCCTACTATCCACAGGCATTGGTCTTACTCTGAAATTGATCTCATCCTACCATGAGGCAGGTATACTGCAGTTTACTGCATCCACAGTATGCATCCACAGTATGCAGTAAACTGCTAAAGTATGTTTTTCAACGTCTGAGTTTAAGCAGATTAGAACAACGTCATTAGATCGGTGGTGTCTCTTTTGTTCTCTACAGTATCTCCAGGTCCTAGGACTGTGTCTGGCACATGTAGCTGTTCAATGAATGAATAATTTGGGGGTGGGGAGCATTTCAGCAGAGTAGTTTTGGTAATTATAGTTCACCTAATCTCCATCAAGGTCTTTGCCAGAGTGAGATAAAGATATATTCTACTCACTCAGTTTTCCAGTGATCCTACGTACACCCCCCAACCCAAAGACCAAATACAACCCTTGAAGTAAGATAGTATAGCTTTAAAATCTTCAATGTTATAGTGTGTCCTTTGACATTTAATATACTTGTCTGTATTCTTTCTAATATCAATATAACAATCCCTGCTTTTTTTTTTTTTTTTTTTGAGACGGGGTCACACTCTATCACTCAAACTGGAGTGCAGTGGCATGATTTCTCCTCGCTGCAACCCCTGCATCCCATGTTCAAGCAATTCTCTTGCCTCAGCCTTCCGAGTAGCTGGGATTACAGGCATGTGCCACCACGTCTGGCTAATTTTTATATTTCTTTTGTAGAGATGGGGTTTCATCATTTTGCCCAGGCTGGTCTTGAATTACTGACCTCAAGTAATCCGCCTGTCTCAGCCTCCTAAAGTGCTGGGATTACAGGCGTGAGCCACTGCACCTGGCCTGCTTTTTCTAAGTGCATATTTGTTTGTTATATTTGTCCTGCTGAGATGGCAAACTCATTAGACTGTAAGGGAACTCAGCCAGCTTTGAAATGAGAGAGACTCTGGATCAAGAGCAGAATGTGAGAAGTGAGGTGGGATGGATTCATGTCTCATTCCTCCTGGGATATGCAGGCTGAGGGGCCTTCACCTGAGATGACATTATTTCCAGTTTGGCCAATAGAAATGCAGATTGTTTGTGTGTGTGTGTGTGTATACATTTCCCTAATTTAGTCAGTTTGGGTTCATGCTCCAACCAGACTATGTAATTTCAGTACGGAAAGTCTCATTCTCTCTCAGAAGAGCAAAGCATTGGAAAAGTGAAGGGAAGAAAAAAATACTGGAACTGAAACTAGTAATTAAGATTTTCTGGTTAACATTTATGGTCTTTTGAGGATTTTTACTATTTCCTGTAGATTTGGAAGGGGTAAGATGAACACGTGCAGTTGGCTCATGGGCCAGTAAGAGTGTCTTTGCTTTCGCTTTTGGAGTTTGACTTAACAGTAGTGTGTCTAGGGGTCATTTTTAATACATTTTCTTCTTAACCCTTTTTATATATTTGTTTGTGACTAGATAGACCAAGAACAAATAGAATATCATGGTGGTTGGCATGCTAATATTAAGAAAATATTTTTTCTTCGTTAAGTAGAAATGAAATCAAGTACCAAAAAGTCATAAATTGGCAGTACTGATGAATCATGCGAAAGGACCTTGCTCCTTTTACACGATCAGATAGTTTTTTGAGAACCAGATCGGGTTCTCAAAAATTTAGATTGGGTCAAAGGAGCAAAAAGAATATCCTCTAATGACTTACTTATCTTTAGAAGGTGTGTTTGTCCCTTTTCTGTAGAAAATATGGTACAATAATTTAAAAAAAACCTACAAGCTGTCTGTTAGTGCGAAGCTGAAGTACTCCCAAGAGCCACACATTAATTTATTGGAGAAGAGGAAAGTTATTAAAAACCTCTAAGGCTCCATGAATAGCTCATTTACCTACTTTGCTTAAATGCTAGTTTAGAATTAGTTCTTGACTAGAGAGCTGCTTATTTTGCAATTAACAAAGAAGTGAAATTTCTCTGATAATTTTGCTTGTATATTCAAAAATTAACTCGATGTCACTAGACTGCTTAAATGTGGTACATTTTTTTCCCCAAAGACATGAGTGACAAGGAGTTAAAGGCCCAAGTAGTTATATGGTAACTAGTGTGTACCCTCTTGAGAAAACCCTATGTGCATTACAATATAAACATGATTCTGTGATAATTAGGTTCAAGAGACCACTCTCCAGGGAATGAGCCACATGCAGGTAATAATAGCTTCCATTTATGAAGTGATTTCTGCATTTGGCTTTATGCTATGTGCTTTAAATATGGTGACAATAGTACATTAAATCTTACCATAACTCTGTAAGTTAGGTATTATTGTAACTATTTTACTTTGGACCACTGAGGCTTAGACAGGTTAATAAGTTGTTTCAAAGTGACTAAGTAATGATGGAGCTGGGATTGACACATTAATTCTATATTCTGTGCTTTTTATTTTTATAAAAAGCTTATATTTTTAAAAATGATATAACCAATACATTATACACTCATAAACTCACATACTAGCTTAAGAGATAAAATACTACAAATATCATTGAAGCCCTCTGTGTTCTTATCTCTTACCCAATCACATTATCCTCTTTTCCCACCAGAAATTCACTCTCAGTATTTTGTATCTTTCCTATATATTTATTTCTTATATGGCCACGTATTCCTTAACAATATGTTAGATTGCTTAAAATTAAATATTTAAAATATATCTACATTACAAATTTATGTAAAGATTATATATGTCTTTCTGGAATTTGCTCCATTATTTTTGTGAAGTTTATTCATGTTAATCCTAAAGTTCCTTTACAATTATATATTGTAGTTCATTGCAAGAGTATGGCATAGGTCATTTATCCATGACCTATGGATAAATAGATCATGGATTGGTAGATGTTTTTGTCTCCATTTATTGGATGCTGCTGGGAACTGCTTTTTCTTTGTACATATCTTAACATTTCCTAGGAGTGGAATATCTGCTGGTAAGGGATGTGCATTTTCAAATTTAGGAGATCCAAATGCATTTCCTGAGTACTTATATGAATATACATTCATACCAGCATTGTTCCTGTTGTTCTCCAGTGTCCCTTGGTATTGTTGAACTTTTAAACTTTATTTTTGTTAAACCTTACCATGTGAAGTGAATCCTCAGTGTGGTTTTTGTTCACATTTCGCTTGTCACTGGTTGAGGGCATCTTTTTAAATTTTTATATCATTTGCTTTCTTCTCCCGTAGATTGCCTACTGATACACTTTGTTCATTTTCCTACTGCAAGATCATTTTAAGTTGTCTTTCTCTTGTTGTCCTAAATATAAATTATTTTCTTATTAGATGTATTTAGAATATGTTCTTTGCGATTATGGCTTATTTCTTCAATTTGTTTGGTGTCATTTGATGACTAGACATTTTAAAATTTGAATACAGTCAAATAGTCTTCTTTATGGATCGTAATCTTTGTGTTTTTTAAAGAATTCCTTTTTTACTCTAGGAGCAAAAAGACTTTAACTGTTTTTTGTGTTAAAATTTTACTTTTCACATCTAGTTCTTTAATACCTTTGGAATTTATCTTTGTGTAACCAGGGCATTGAGATCTAACTTTTTAAGCAGAACCAATTATACTGGTTCCATTTATTGACTAGTTTACCCTTTCTTCACAAATTTGCATTGAGAGAGCAATTTTATACATAGGCATAAGGATGTTTCTGGATTTTTCATCTGTTCTGTTGATTTGATCATCCACATGCCATTGTGGCTGTATCTTAATTGTTCTAGTTTTGTAATAAAGTTTGGTATCTGAAAGGGCTAATATTCTAACAGTTTCTTCTTCAGAAATATTATGTCTGTTGATCCCAGTTCTTACATGTATATTTTAAAATTGACTTGCAGAATTTCAAATAACCTCTGTTGGGGTTTTTGCATTATAATTATAGGTTAATTTTGAGAAAAGTGGTATTTAAATATATTGTATATTTATATCTATGAACATGATAAATCATTTACTTTGTCTTATTTAAATTTTTTAAATAAAATTTTATATTTATTTCTTAAGATATGGCACATCTTGTGTTAGATTTTTTCTACATTTCATGTATTTTTAGATTGTATATTAATACTGCATTTTTTTGGATTATATATAGCTTGTGGACACTTTAACAATATTGAATATATTAATCCACGAACATAGTGTATCTCTCTATTTAGGTCCATTGGAAAGACAGTTAATCCTGGTATAGGAATAAAGTTAATTTTTATCTAGTAATTTTTAAAATTAAATTTAGTTAGATATAATTTACATGTGAGTACAACATTTATGCACATCTCCATGCAAATTTTTGTGTGCACCAAAGCTTTCAAATCAGTTGGGTAAAAACTTTAGAGAGTAGGCGGGGCACGGTGGTTCACACCTGTAATCCCAGCACTTTGGGAGGCCGAGGCGGGTGAATCACGAGGTCAGTAGTTTGAGACCAGCCTAGCCAAGATGGTGAAACCCCGTCTCTGCTAAAAAATGCAAAAATTAGCCAGGCATGGTGGCATGTACCTGTAATCCCAGCTACTCAGGAGGCTAAGGCAGGAGAATTGCTTGAACCCAGGAGGCGAAGATTGCAATGAGCCGAGATCACGCCACTGTACTCCAGCCTGGGTGACAGAGCAAGACTGCATCTTGAAAACAAACAAATAAACAAAAAAACCCACCTTAGAGTATGATTGCTGGATTGAATAATAACACTACCATTAGCTTTGCAATTAATGGTGCAAATTTGCCACAAAAGCACGGTTTTCACTGTATTCAACAAATTCTTATAATTTATATTCTCAGTTTAAAATATTTATTAGTTTCTCTTGAGACTTCTTCATTGACACGTTATTTAAAAGTATTTTGTTTAATCTGCAAATATTTGGGTATTTCCCTCTATTTTTTTGTTACTGATTATTTAATTTCATTATGGCCCGATAATGCATTTGGAGTGATTTTTCTTCTTCTAAATTTGTTGTGTTTTATGGCCAAGAATGTGGTCTGTCTTGGAAATATTTTATGTGAACTTGAAAAGGATGTGTATTCTGTTGTTCTTGGATGGAATATTCTATAAGTGATATTTAAATCAAATTGCTTAATAGTACTATTCAGGTCTTCTATGTCCTTACTGATATTTCAATTGCTTGAGCTGTCAAAATTGACAAGGGTGTGTGAAGTCTCCAACTATATTAGTGGATTTTTCTAATTTCTCTTTTTAATTCTACCAGTTTTTGCCTAAGGTATTTTATTGTTGTCTTGTTAGGGGCATACATATTTAAGATTCTTATTTCTTCTTAGAGAATTGACTGCTTTATCATCATGTGGTACCCTTCTTTATCTATAGCAATCTTCCCTGGTCCAAAGTTTGCTTTGTCTTAAATTAGTATAGCTACTCCAGCTTTCTTTGATTACTGGTAGCATGATATATTACTATTAGCTTGGGTTTATATCAACCATGTTTGTAACTATTTTTTATTCATTCCATTACTCCTTTTTTACCTTCCCCCTTTTAATCTTCTCTCTTTATTATGTATTTTATTAATTTTATTTATTTATACAATATTAATTATACTTCTTTGAAAAAGAAGTGATGCTTGTCCTAAAGTTTATAATATACTTTTTAACTAATCTAAGTCCATCTTCGAATAACAGTATACTGCTTCATGTATAGGGCACCTATCTTATAACTAAACTGTCAATTCCTCCTTGCTGCTACTTATAATATTGCTCTCTTTCATTTCACTTATCCACATGCTCATAATGGTGTAATACATTGTTACTGTAATTACTTTAAACAACTATTTATCTTTTAGATCAATTTAGAATCAGAAAATTAATGGTTTCTATAAGTTAAATTTTCCTCTTTATGTAGATTTAAGTTTCTGTCCTATATCATTTTTCTTCTGCCTAAAGAACTTCTTTTAACATTTCTTGCAGGGAAGATTTGATGGCAATAAATTCATCCAATTTTTGTTTGTCTGAGAAAATCTTGGTTTCTCCTTCACATTTGAAAGATGATTTTTAGATTTAAGACATCTAGAACCAATTCTCTCTCTCTCTCTGTCTCTGTGTGTGTGTGTGTGTGTGTGTGTGTGTGTGTGAGAGAGAGAGAGAGAGAGAGAGAGAGATAGAGTTTCACTCTTGTTGTCCAGGCTGGAGTGCAATGGCATAATCTCGTCTCACTGCAACCTCTGCCTCCTGGGTTCGAGCGATTCTCCTGCCTCAGCCTCTTGAGTAGCTGGTATTACAGGTGTGTGCCACCACATCCAGCTGACTTTTGTTATTTTTAGTAGAGACAGGATTTTGCCATGTTGGCCAGGCTGGTCTCAAACTCCTGATCTCAGATGATCCACCTGCCTTGGTCTTCCAAAGTGCTGGGAGTACAGGCGTGAGCCCCCATGCCCGGCCCATAATAATTCTTAAATATGAAACTCTAGGCTTATGTTTTATCTCTTTCAACTTTGAAAAAATTTACTCCACTTTCTTTTTGATGGCATGATTTCTAACAAAAAGGCTGCTATAATTCTTATGTGTATTCTTCTATAGACTAGTTGGTGTACCCTTGTACCCTCAATCTCTCTCTCTTTTTTTTTTTTTTTTTTTTTTTTGAGACAGAGTCTGGCTCTATCCCCCAGGCTGCAGTGCAGTGTCATGATCTCGGCTCACTGCAACCTCTGCCTCCCAGGTTCAAGCAATTCTCCTGCCTCAACCTCCCGAGCTGGGATTATAAGTGCCCGCCCCCACTCCTGGCTAATTTTTTGTATTTTTAGTAGAGATAGGATTTCACTATGTTGGCCAGGCTGGTCTCAAACTCCCGACTTCAAGTGACCCACCCGCCTCAGCCTCCCAAAGTGCTGGGATACAGGTGTGAGGTACTGCACCTGGCCCCACTCTGGTTTTTAAGATTCCTTCCCTTCCTTCCTACCTTCCTTCCCTCCTTTCCTTTCCCTTCCCTTCCTTTCCCTTCCCCCCCCTCCTTCCTTCCTTCCTTCCTTCCTTCCTTCCTTCCTTCCTTCCTTCCTTCCTTC
>NC_045434.1:56200198-56268515 GCF_002776525.5 Piliocolobus tephrosceles | reverse complement strand
TTCCTTCCTTCCTTCCTTCCTTCCTTCCTTCCTTCCTTCCTTCCTTCTTTCTCTCTCTTTCTTTCTTTCTTTCTTTCTTTCTTTCTTTCTTTCTTTCTTTCTTTCTTTCTTTCTTTCTTTCTTTCTTCTTCCTTTCTCTCTCTCTCATCTTTTCTTTCTTTTCTTTTCTCCTTCCTTCCTTCCTTCCTTCCTTCCTTTTTAAATTTTCTGAAGTTTCACTATGGTATGACTAGGTGTGATATTTTTGGTATTCATCCTGCTTGGTGTTCTCTGAGCTTCCCAGATCTGTGGTTTTCTGTCATTAATTTTGAAAAGTTCTCAGTCACTGTGACTTCAAATATTTCTTTGGCTCCTTTCTCTTAATGTTTTTCTTTTAGATTACATGTACGTTATAATTTCTGATGTTGTCTCACAGAAATTGCTTTTTTAGGAGCAATTTATTAGCTTGGAAAGTGTTTTCTCTTTTGTAGTTGTATCACTTAGCTTTTGCTATATAAAAAATTATCCCAAATTTTAGTGGATGAAAGTAACACACTTTTATTATGTATTATTTTTAATTTCTGTGGGTATGTAGTAGGTATATATATTTTTGATGTACATGAGCTATTTTGATACAGGCATACAATGTGAAATAAGCACATCATGGAGAATAGGATCCATCCCTCAAGCATTTATGCTTTGAGTTACAATCCAGTTACCTTCCTTAAGTTATTTTAAAATATATACAATTTAGTTACTATTGACACTTTTTTTTTTTTTTATGATTCTAGCAAGCAGAGTGATTTGCTGATTTGAGCCAGTCTCAGCCAGTTTTGCCCATCCCTCTACGGTCAACAGGCAGATTGTTTGGAAGAGAGAGAAAAGGAGCTGACAGGTCTAGGATGATATCACCTGAAATAAATTTGTTCTTCTCCATGTATCTTATATCCAGCAAGCTAGTCTAGGCATATTTTCAGGCTCACTCATGCACATTCTCATAGCAATTGCAGATAAGTGAAAGAAAGAGAGGAGGAGGAGGAGGAGGAAGAAGAAGAAGAAGAGGAGGAAGAGGAGGAAGGAGAGGAGGGGGGGAGAAGGAGGAGGAGGAGGGAAGGAGGGGGAGGAGGAAGAAGAGGAAGAGGAAGAAGAACAGGAGTAGGGCGGGGGGAGGAGGGGACGAGAAGAAGAATAAGAAAAAGAAACACTCAGTTACCTTTAAAAGGCTCTATTTTCATCAAAATTGGCCACAAAAAGTAACATGGCAAGCACAAAGTAAGTATGGGAGAACATCAAAGTAATGAATTCAAAGAGTTATGTAAAATTAAGAACTGTCAATGAACCTACCATGTAATTGGTCTATCAAAGTGCTTATTCTTATGTTTTTAATAGTATGTATGTATATGTTGACAATATCTGAAGTTAATTTTTCCTGCTTTCCTCGTGGACAGTATACGATATTTAAACTTTTAAACTTCATTGAGCCCCAATTATTTTGTATACATTTTTGTTCTGAGTATTAATTCTACTTTCTTTTAGACTCCACAATGAGCTGATGTATTATTGTTTTAAATAGTCAACATCTTCCCATCTTATCTACTATTAATTTATTTGCTTTATTTCTTCTTGCTTCCCAAGCATTCTGTCTCAAAACTCTGTGAATGTGAAATATCTCATACACAGGATTGCTAATGAGGCATAGAATTCAGGAGAAAAGCTGTTGGATGGTTTCAACTAGAAAAAACATTAAATTTGGAGATAAATGCATAATGAGACAGAGACTTTGGAATTGAGGGGAATGATGTGTATTAAAGGAAAAGTTCTACTCTAAGAAAATCATTTTCAATTTTTCTGAAGTACTTCTTTGCAACTTAATTTAGGGAGATCTGTTGGAAGTAAATCTTTAGAGATGTTGATTAAATAAAAAGTGTTTATTTTATCCTTGTTTTTAAATCATAATTTGGCTGGTTATGCAATTTTATGCTATTGTATTTCAATAGTATGAAGATTTTTTAATGGTCCTTAGGCTTCTATTGTTGTCAATTTGTTATACCTTTGGGCTTTAATAATCTCTCTTTTGTGTCCTTGCAATGCTGAAGTTTCACCCTGATTTGTCTAGGTGTGGATTTTTTCTTTATTCTTCTCATTATTTACTGTGATTTTTCAATCTGAATTATCAGTTATATTTTTTCATAAGGCCCCTTTATTCTATTCTGTTTCTATTATCTCAGTTAGATGTAATGTTCTATCCTCCAAGTCTCTTAACTTCTTATTTATATTTAACTCTTTTTGTTTCTAGTCTTCTGGGTTAGTATTTAGATTGATTTTCAAGACCTTGCTTCCTTTCTTAGTTGTATGCAATTGATTGTGTAATTCATTCACCGAATTTTAAATTTCGATGATGATAATTTTTTTTTTGTTTTTACATTTTGTTTTACTGCCTGCCCCCTTCCCCCTACCCTGCATAACCTGTATGGTGTTCTAAGTAATATCATAAACTTATGTATTTTTGTAAGTTTTGTTTTTAATTGACATATTATAATTGTACATATTTATGGATTACAGTGTGTGGTTTTGATACATGGGTACATTGTGTAATGTATCAAGGTAATTAGGATATACGTCACCTTATACATTTATCATTTCTTTGCAGTGAGAGCATTCAAAACCCTCTCTTCTAGCTATTTTGAATTATACATGGTTATTAACTGTACTCTGCAGTAGAACACCCAAACTTATTCCTTCCAACCATAACTTTGTACCCATTGACCAACCTCTCTCCATTCCCCTGCAACCACACTATTCCACTGGTAACCACTGTTCTACTCTCTACTTCTATGAGAGCAACAGTTTTAGATTCTACATATGAGTGAGACCATATGGAATTTGTCTTTCTGTACTTTTGAAGAGATATTTGTTTTAAAAATACTTTAAATATATTTATTTTATGTTTTATAGTGATTATCCATGATAAAATCTTTGGGAGTTTAATTCTGTTGTTTATTTCTTGTATTGACTTAAAATTTTCTTTTTCTAGAACTTAAGTTTATTGTTTCTGTAATTTATAAATATTAAATATATAATGTTCTATATAATTAGTATATTTAATAATATATTTAATATATAAAAATATATAATTTATAAATGTTAAATATATAATATATTATATATTTAATATACAATATCTAATTTTAAATTTATTTTAGCAGTTTTTTCCTTAAATACTTATTTTGTTAAAGACTAATTTTATTGACTCTGTTTTGCAAATGGTTGAATTGGAGATGTGAATATTTGATTTTTCTGGTTGGGAGAATTTCTCTTTCAAATCCAGTTGAATGTGTTTTGACCCTCTCACTGTTTTGTTGCCAGCAATATTGGCAATACTGAAAGGTTTAGAATCCTTTGGGCCAAACGGTGTATAGTTGAAAAGACTTGTCTGATATCGATATGATTCAAATTACACCCTGATCAGTGTATACATAATAGTGGACATTACTGACTGTGTTTTGAATTTTAAGGTTTGGAGAGAGACAATGGCAACCAAGTACCAAACTAAATCAATTGAAATCCTGATAGATATGCATGTGGGACACCCACACATAGACAGAAATAACATTTACAACATGATATGTACATATCACCTATTCACATACATCTATACCCACATCTAATTTAACAATTACAGAAAAGTCATGTCATTTTATTTATTTATTTGTTTATTTTTGAGATGGAGTCTCGCTCTGTCACCTGGGCTGGAGTGCAGTGGCGCGATCTCAGCTCACTGCAAGCTCCACCTCCCAGGTTCACGCCATTCTCCTGCCTCAGCCTTCCGAGTAGCTGGGACTACAGGCGCCCGCCACCACACCTGGCTAATTTTCTGTATTTTTAGTAGAGATGGGGTTTCACCGTGTTATAGCCAAGATGGTCTCGGTTTCCTGACCTCGTGATCTGCCTGCCTTGGCCTCCCAAAGTGCTGGGATTTACAGGCATGAGCCACCGCGCCCAGCCATCATTTTAATTTTTAGTGAAGATTAGTGAAGACTTTAATTTTTTAAAATTAAAATTTTACAATTTATAGGCTATAATGCCAGGAAAGTAATTTTACACCTGTGTTCTGCACCCCAAAACCACTTACTTTCTTCTATTCCTCTCCCCCTGGTCAAACTCTGTTTCCTGTGATCTTTTAATCTAGTTTTAATTGCTATACAATATTTGGAAATTCATAGTACCTCATTAATAATAAACTCTATGAATGTGAAATATCTCATATACAGGATTGCTAATGAGTGAGAGAGTTCAGGAGAAAAACTGTTGGATGGTTTCACTAGAAAAAATGTTAAATTTTGAGATAAATGCATAATGAGACACAGACTTTGGAATTGAGGGGAATGACAACGTGTTAAAGGAAAAGTTCTACTCTAAGAAAATGATAGGTAGAGAAGATTAAAAGGAATATAACAAATCATATGCTTTTTGTTAGGATCAATATTTTCAGTATGTGATAAACATTCTTTACATTTTTCCTTAGGCTGTTGCTAAGGCTGTATTATATTTAGATCATTTGTCTAGAGTAGATTTTCAGGAAAATTCATGTTGATTACTGGATTTCTTCTTCTTTGCTATACAAACAATAATAAATCAGGAATAATAGAAGTCTAAAAATAAAAAGTAAACACATTTTTTTTCTCATTCTTGTCTATATGCATGTACAATTTTGCATAATTATAATTATAGTGCTTTCTGATTTTTCTCTTTGCATTTCTGTATCTCTGCATTTTTCTTGTTGTTCAATGTTATCATTTTCAGTGGCTTCATCCTATTTTATCTTTATGATATGGAATCATTTACTTTCCCTCTGTTACTGGTGGATACTTATGATGTCAATAAGTTTTCATTTTGTAAGAAACACTATTGTTTGCGCATACGCCATTCATTTTCCTCTTTTTCCTTTATAACAGAAGCCCAGTTTTGTACACATATCCATCCATCTCTTATGTGTCCATTCCTAGTGTCAGATGGAGACTGGTGAGACAAAGCTTATCAGCATCTGGCATTCCTCTGGTGACTGTCACTGGTCTGGGGTAACTTAGGCTGAGGCAACTAGACAGAAGAGGTTTGCATCCCAATGTGTCACTTAGTAACTATATGACTTTGGGAATATTTAATTATTCTATGTCTCATTTTCTTAATCTGTAAATTACTAATAGCACCTACATCAATGGTTATTTGAAGCATAGTACATATATCTTAAGCTCTAAATAAATTTATAAATGCTTAACACAGTGCTGGCACTTAGCAAAGGCTCAATGTCACCTATATCAGAATTCTGTCATTTGTATAGTGTAATGTCATCAGAAAACAGCTTAAGATAGGATTTCATCTGTAATAAGCACACAACTGGCAAGTGTGTGAGTGTGTTTATGTCTGTGTCTAGGGGTAACAACTTGAGACCTTGGCCCATTAAAACTTGAGACCTAGGATCATTATTTAGTCCATGTGACAAATAAGATCCAGAAAGGTAAAGTGAATTTGCTCAAGATAAACTGCTATGTAGCAACCAGTTGTCACTATTGTTCCAATTTCATTACTTTTTCTTTTAAAGATTGTTAAGATAATACCTTAGTACAGTTTTGTTTATTTATTTAGTATCCACTAAAATACTCATTACAAAAGCACCTATTGAGGGCCAGGCATTATTGTAGCTTCTGGGGGGAATTCGGGGAACAAAAGAGACTGGGTTTTAATCTAAATATGATGAGCCATTGGCTGGCTTTGACAGGGGGAAAGGCATACTGTGAATCATATTTAAGAAGAATTACCCTGACTGTTCTGTGAAGATTTCTCTGCAGGGAAAACAGGTAGGAGATCAGGAAGGATGCTGGGAAAGCAGATAGGAGTTTGATGAGGGGTAATAATGGCCTGAAAGGACATGGTAGCAAGAGATGAGGTGAGAAGAAGAGATTATAATACAGTCTTTCTGTTAATTTTTTTTTTTTTTTTTTTTTGAGACGGAGCCTCGCTCTGTGGCTCTGGCTGGGTGCAGTGGCCGGATATCAGCTCACTGCAAGCTCCGTCTCCCGGGTTCACGCCATTCTCCTGCCTCAGCCTCCGGAGTATCTGGGATTACAGGCGCCCGCCACCTCGCCCGGCTAGGTTTTTGTATTTTTTAGTAGAGACAGGGTTTCACCATGTCAGCCAGGATGGTCTTGATCTCCTGACCTCGTGATCCGCCCACCTCGGCCTCCCAAACAATGCACATGTGTATAGTAAGCAGGGAAAATGCCCACCCTTACCCCATACCCTTGCCTCCAATGCCAATCTTCTTTTCATAGGTAACCACTGTTAACAATTCAGTGTGTATGTATCACCAAACCTTGTCCTATGCCACTCATAAATGGTTTATGCCTATATAAAATAAGTCAATTTTATTTGCAATGTATTTTCAATATGTTTTCTTTGTTTTACATTGCTACCTCCTATCATGGAGCTGAAGTTAAGACTTAATGATTTGAAAGTCCTCGGAAACAACCCACCTCACACCTGATCATTGGAATAAATAGTTTAAAGACAGTGATTTATTAAGACAACAAGAAATCGAATAAAATAACATCAGCATAGATAAGTCTTTCTTTTTTTCCTTTTTATTTAGTCAGGGGAGTGCAGTTGCCCAGGATTTGAATGACTGCTTTATTGCCGTTCTTCTTCTTCTTTTGGTTTCAACCTGAGGCAGAAAACCAGTAGAGGGCGCTGAGAACCCTGTACATTGCAAGAAGTCTAATGGAAAGATACTGACAGAAAGTGGAAAAGGATTTTAACACGGGGATCATAGCACAGTTGCTTTGGTGTTTTTTTTTTTTTTTTTTTTTTTTTTTTTTATTAAAAATTTGTTTTTTTTTTTTTTTTTTTTTTTTTTTTTTTTTTTTTCCTTAAAGTTAAAATTATTTATACTAATTATTTATACTAATTTTAACTTTCCTTAAAGTTCAAATTATTTATACTATTAATGGGTGAAGCTTTACCCATATCCCCTTTAGCAGCTTTGAACATAGGTTTCCAAAAAATATTCTGACATGCACAATAAATACTTCTGGCAGCGTGAAAATAGTTATTTAATAATATTTTCTCATCCCATTATGAGTTATTTTATTTTACTCAAAAGTTTTCCACTCTTAAATCCTTTGGGTAGGCAGAAGCTGGTTAGAATATTGAAGCAGGACTGATCAACAGACAGACTATAGTTTTACTGAATTTATCATTCACATTGTCTGTGTGTATGTGATTATGTGTGTGTAAGTGTCTGTGTACATGTATTCAAAATTTAAAAAGTATTCAAAACAGTTACGCTTATATCTGTCAAGGGTATGTAAAATGCCTGTTTGGAGTCATTACTTTTTCCTGTTGTTGAAAACTCAAATTGATACAGGTTTTGAATTTGGATTACCACAAAAATGTAAACAAGCAGAAAGACTCTATAATTGATGTATTTGTGTATTCGTGTATTTATTTATTTCCAGGGGAAATTTGGCCTTTGGGATTGCTGTAGACACAGACTCTTAAAACAGTCAAAAAGCAATGTCAAATGATAGAGTGTTAGATCGAGTGTTAGAAGAAAAACATACCATTTTTTCTAAGTTTGAGCCTGTATAGTAAGCAGGTCCCTTAGTATAAGTCTAGCACACTTTTAAGCTATGCAAACTCTTTCACAAACTCTTTTCACTTTCACAAACTCTTTCAGGATAATGCTTCTAAAATTAATTACTGTGTATATTTTTTGAAAACTATATTTCATTGCTGAACACTATTTATATGGTGGATATCTTTGTGTCCTAACATAAAATTCATAGCCAGGAAATATGATATTTTACCTGCGCTGAAGGATAATGGGCTGCCTTCATCAGCCACTAGAAATATTAATTTCACTGTCTCCAATGAGGTATCATATGGCTTCAAAACAAGAAAACTGTATTTTCAAAGAAGTATACAAGAGTTTATTTTCAAGATGTTTTACCCTTTTGTACTTGGAGAGTCTATGGAAATGGTTAGCCTTAGATCACAGAAAACTGCATTCTCATTCATGATGACTAGCTTTGAAGAATACTAAATATATTCCTTCATTCATGATGACAGTAGGAGCACAAACCCAGTGACACTGGAATCTAGGTATTAGTTTTCCATTCTTTGATGATTTAATGAGCAAAACTGCAACAACCTACACATTTTTCTTGGCTTACTTCCTTTATAGTAAAACTGTAATAGGATATGGCTGTTCATGGCTTTCTGCCTCTGGATGGCAGTAACTCCTGCTTAAATGTTCATGACCCTTAACTGCAATATTCTAAAGTAAGGATTTCCCATTCTTTGTCAGTTTTTTGTCCAAAGAAAACACTAATTTTACTTAGTCTGAAATAGATATACATACACACACACACACGTACATACATATATACGCACATTTGAAAACTAAGAGCAAGAAGTCTGTTTAATGTTAAAAGTTGATAACGTAAACCCCAGGCTAAAAGGAAAATGAGGACGCAAAGAACTAACCTAAAAAAAATTGGCATTTGGAAATTTCCATATGTTTATATGTGATCCATTTTCCTTCTTACATAAATTAACAAATGCTGCTGAGCCAACCATATTTCTTACCTCGAGACAACGAGGCATTGCAAAAGCTCTAGGAATACATCCAGGCTTTGGGAATAAGCATGTCTACCACTAGAATTATGTGCTCTGATTAATACAGTCTATCTGGATTTTCTGACTGTGACTTTTCATAGACACAAAGAATTAAAGAGCTTAACCATTAAATAAAATGAAATGCACACATGTTAAGTGTAGTTCACTAACCTCTCTATGCTGTAGCTACTGCAATACCATAAATTGACATCTGGATTGGGGTGTGGGCTGTAATTTACTGTCTAATATTTTCCTGGTCTTCCTTTTACTTGTCCTTTTATAAAGCCGCTATTCCTTTCCTTTGGATCCCTGGTTTTCCATCTCTGCCTCAGATACGGTTGCCTTGCCTACCTCCTTAAGACTGTGTGTGCCTGAAAGCTCTACTTAGATATCCTTTTCCAGACTTTGCCCTCCATGTTGAGGTACCACAGCTGCACGTAAGAAGTGCCTCTGCTGCCTACTCAGCTCCACAGGCTGTGTAGTATCCTGGAAAATCTACATAGATCTAGGTAATCTTTCTCTTTTTAACACATGTTCCCCTGAGAATTTAAGGTTTTTTGAGAGTGATACACTAACACCCAAATCTACTGCATGGGCTACATTACCAGGCATGTCAAATTTTGGTGTCCAATTGAAGTGACATCAGTTTCTGATGGCTTTATAATAACTACCTTCAAACCATTGTTGACTTAGCAGACCTTACTATGTACTCATGCATGTAATTCTTTATAACTCAGAAAAAGGAATGCAATTCCCGTGGCTTCTGGATGATAAATTTTTAAAATAAATATTATTACAATGATTTTTTTTTGCTGCCCCCCATCCCCCCATGAAATGTTCTCTATACTTATGAGGATGTTTTTTGTGTTTCCTTTGGGCAACCATGGAGAGTCTTTGTTCAAAATAGAGATGGACACAGAAATAGCTGGAACACAAAAGCCCCAGACCATAGAAGAATACATAACCTGGGCAGAAAAGTCAAGAAGAGAAGTCAGAGAGTCATTAATTCCAACAGTATTAGAAGCAAGTATCAAATGTGGGATATAAAGCTTAGAATCTGGGGTCAGGTTGACAGGAACGAATACAAGAGCAAATTGGGAGGACAAATGAGAAGAAGTCTAGAGGAACGACTTCCAAGAGAAACCACCTTCTAGGCTGTTCTCAGTGGCTGGTGTAAATCTTTGTGCATTTGAGTTAGTGCCATAAACTGGTCACACATAGAGTGGTTCTTATCACTGACCAAAATAAAGCTGTGACTCTAGGGAGTTATTATATCTGGTGGCATCATCTGGCTTGGGTTACTTTCAGTGTGCAGTGACAGTCTCACCCTCAACACAGCAAGAACTATGTTGCCAATGAAAGGAATGTCATGGCTAAACTCCAACATTCTGAAGATTTGTATCTGAGTAGGTCAGTGCCCTTAATAACTTTCACTTTGCTCATTTCTGAAACTATAGGGTGCCTTTTAAAAGTGTCTAAAGAGTGTGTGTGTGTGTGTGTCTGTGTGTGTGTTTAAGTCAGTGGAATTCTAAGTTTCGCTTTTGTCCTTTATCTCTGGGTCCTCTCTTGATTGGTTCCCATGGTTTTTATTCTCTTGCTTTGTGTCTGGTTATTTATTCAACAAGCATTTACTGAGTCCTTGAAAATCAATTATTGTAAAGCATCGTGATAGATACTAGGTATGATGAAAGAATACAGGTCTTTTCATCATGACATTTATAGTTTGGGAGGGATATAGACAGATAAAAAGAAATTACAAATCAGAGGAATGAGGGCTAGACAGGCATGTAAATGGTACTAAGGTATCTCTAGCAGGAATATCCAACATAGATTTGGGGATGTTGGGGAGGTCAGGAAAGGTTTATTGGAGGAAGTGATGCCTGAAGTGGTATCTGTTGTCTGTGGTCAAAGTTGAAGCCAGGCAGGTAAAGGGAGAATAGATATTTTAGGAGACAAAACAGTGTATCCAAGACCCAGAATTGAGAAATAGAAAACGTTTATTGTACTTGTTGAAGCCAATGTCAAGATAGAAGTGCAAGAGGTTTATTGGGGGAAAATGCTTATGAAGGACAAAGGGGAGAGGAAGCAGAGTAGCAGGGGAGAGCCTCAGAGCTTCATGCAAACCTAGTTCTTGTGAAGGGAGGGAGGAAAGAAAGGAGGATGGAATAGGAAGATCCTTAAACTGTAGTATACCTCTAGAAGGAATGTCTTGGCCAGGAGTATGAGGTGCTCCAGAGCAATATCATTTGTTAGAAGAATTCCACCAACGGGTGGAAGTGGTCAGACTTCAGTTCTCCCCTCACCTTCTACTGTGCTCGACCATTGTCTGGGAGCAGCCTAGTGAGAGTGGGGCCCTGGAGTGGATCCTGAGGTGGATCCCTAAGGCACAGCAGCTAGAGTTGGGGAACTAACTAGCTATCCTTCTCCCAGCAACTTCTTTCTTGAAGGGAGATCTGAGTGGCTTACCTATGGCTGCCTCCATATACCATTTCCACTGTACAGTGTCATGTCTACATCCGAGTTCAGAAAGGAGCTCCTACATGATTCTTGTAGGACTCTCCTCCTGAAGGGAGATCTAGGAGAGAGGTGAGTATAAGAAAATGCCACCCCCATCACTGTAGTTGGTCTCAGGGCTGAGATTGGTACTTACCACCTCCTTTGTCCGCTATCCGTTCTAACTTCTCTCCAGCTTCAGCCATCAGGCTGATGTCTGCAGGTCTTGGTGGCTTAATTTATGGTATAATCCAAGAGTTATTCCTGAGGGGTTTGAATGCCATGTAATAATAATGTTTCTTAGGCCGGGGATGTTGCACTTTCATAGTCCTAAATAGGCAGGGAGTGGATTGTCCTAAGCAAATCCAGTGAATCACTTGGGGTCCACCTGAATTCTTCACTTTATCTGTGGAGTGAAAGAAGCACTATGTTCTGATGATCAAAATCAAACACCCTACCATGATGGTAATTCCTCTTTCTGCCTGCATGTCCCTGGACAAAATGAGTCCAAAGTACTCAGGGGCAGTCATACTTTATAGTTCAATGAGACCCATGGTGTGTACCTTAGCAAGAGTGGGCTCCTTTGAAGACCAGAAATTCTAACGTAGAGTTATAGGTATGTGAAGCACAAAGTGCATCAATGGGTCTTTAGAAGGAATGTTAAATGAAGCCACTTGAGCGTCTACTCTTTGGTTCTCTGAGTCACACATTCTTCTTACTTGAAACAGCACCATATTGAGGTTCTTTAATTTGGTGTATATAGTGTATCCTGGAATGTAATCCCTACAAAGTATTGCTTCTAAGCTGGCACTTCAGTCACATTTTCAACAGACAGTTCCAGTGCTACGTGAGTTTGACTACTTCTAGATGGTGTAGTAAATAATTTGACCAATGGATACCGGAATCATGAGTCTACTCTGATACCTTCTTCACTGTGCAGTGGGTTCCCTGTCAGACACTATGTTGTGTGGGATTCCATGGCTGGGAATCATGGACTCTATAAAACCTCAGATCCTCAAGATAGTGCCGGCTCTGGCTTTGTTAGCAAAAAATGCAATACCATAGCCAGTAGAGGTATCTGTTTCTACAAGTAATAACCCCTGGCACTCCCAAAATGGAAGAGGACCAATACAGTCACTAACCACCAACAGGCCAGTTGACTTTTTCAAGTAATATCATGCTGGAAATGCAGTGTTGGTCTGTATGGTTGGCTGGTTGGACATTCAGAGATGGAAGCAGTTAGATTAGTCTTAGGAAGTGGAAGTCCATACTGTTGAGCCCATGCATCACCTCCATGTCTTTCACCGTGACTATTACTTTCATTTGCCCCTTGTTCTGTGGTTGCCAGTGATGATAGCTGGCTAATATCAACTGGATGAGTTACCTTCTCAGTTATTTAGTGCCTCTTCCCTGGTGAATGCTTTCTGGTAGGCATTAGGATGTGACACAAAGATTTTCACACTTTGTTTTCACTTCCATATGCCACTACCAGATCTTCCAGTTCTTCCTTCTGTGTCTTTGATCAGACGATTGGGCTATTGGCCAGTGCCCAGAACCTCCTTGTATGCTAGCATTGGGCCACTTTCCCTTCCACGCCACATGAATGAACAAATACACCACTTTCTGGTCCACCTACTGTGAAAATTTTCTCTCTTCACTCTCATTCAAAGCCACCTGTAAGTGTGGCTGGAATGAAGTCATCATATATTTTTGGCTTTGACTCACATATCTGGCCAGTTGATATGTCAACAGAGCTTGACCCCTTCCTCCTCCTTTTTCAGCTGGTCTTATGGAATTCCCATATGGCCTTAAGTGTGAGCTGAGGGAGAGTGCTGGTGCTGGTGTTGGTATGTGACATGGGTGACTGGACTAACAGCTTGTGCAGTTTACTAGTGCCCTCTGGCTGTGGTTGGGCTGGGTTGCAGATGCAACACTTCCCTCTTACAATGTTCAGTTCACCCAATTGTATGACTATTTGGATCCAACAAAATCTACCTTCCAATGAGAAGTTCCACAGGCTTGGTTATTTAGTGCCCCCTGGTCACATATTCTGTTTCTGCCAGTGATTAGAAATAGGTAGAAACTGTTTCTCAAAAAATATTTAATTCTCCACTGTAGATGGCTGTACCTTGCTCCAGAAACACATTGTGTTTCTGTCACTGATGCTTGCCATAATCCTCACGTTGCATCTTTTCCCAATGTTGGATCTTCCCGATTGTATGTTGCAATATCTCTCAGATTATATGCACTGAAGCCTGGTTCCACCTAAAATGATCAACCTTCTATGTTAACTGGTTTAGGAACTGGAGTATTAGTATATTCCTCCAGTGAAATATGTTACCTCCAAAGTCTGAAGAGATCCACGAGCCATTAGGCTTCCTTCTTTGTATAGGAACATAGAATGTAGCTGTTTGTCCTTCACTTTGGAGGTGATGTCCCGGTATAGCTCTGACTACTAGATCCCTAAAAACTTTACTGAAGTGATAGTTTCCTCAATCGTCACAGAGTTTCTTTTCTACCTTCTGGACCACATATAATGTATTGAGGCTTAGCACCTCTTGCTCATCCTGTCCAGTCAACTGGATGTCACTGATGTCACTGATATAAGGGGTCAAGGTGATGTTGTGCAGGAAGTCCAGATGGCCCAGATTTCTTAAGACTTTATTATGAAAAGGGACAGTAGATCTAGCATAGCCTTGGAGCAAAGCCGTAAGAGAGTATTATCATCTGTTCCATGTGAATGTGAACCATTTTAGAGTCTCTTTTCCATTTGGAATAGAAAAGAATACATTTGTGAAATTAATGGGCTTGTATCAAATACTTGGAGCTTTGTAAATCTGTTTTAATAATGATAACTATGGTGGACATGGCAGCTATGATTGGAGCTTACTACTACTTGGTTGAGCTGGAAATAGTCCAGAGTCATTCTCCCAGAGCCATCTGATTTCTGTAGGAAATAGACTGGTGAAATAAGTGAAGGTAAGACAAAGACGGCTATCCTTACATATTTTGCATCTCTAATGGTGGCTCTAATCTCTGTCATCCCACTTGAGATGTAATATCTTTTATTTACTTCTTTGGCTGGAGTGGGAGAGAGTTTGAGAGTTTTTCACTTAGTCTTCCCCAGTGTGATCATTATTCACCTTTTTTGATCTGATGACTAAGTCTTGTTTTGATTTTAATTGAGTTTTGAATGTTGTTCTCATTCTTACATGCTTCAGACATCAGAAAAGAAATGTTGAGTCAGGTATCCTACCCAAATTCTTAATAAAAACAGCATGTTCCAGGATCTCAGGCTCAACTGTATTAGAATATGTATAATTCCTGAGTTGGGTTCTCAAGATTTTTTCTTAGTCCTATCCGTAAGGTTACAGCTGTAACAATATTCTCTGCCTGCTGTAGAAATTAGAGGTTAATCTCCAATGATGCTTCCTTCTCCTAAGGATTCTAACCATCTGAACCAGGTGTGTGTGTGTGTGTGTGTGTGTGTGTGTATGTGTGTGTGTGTGCATGCATTTAACTAGATAATTGAAATCCCTAGCTTATGTGTATCCAGGGGACTGAAGATGTTTCATATATGTCTAGGCCAGCTCATGTAAGTATAGGAAAATAGAATGAGACATATAAAATGCCCCATCTCTTTTCTAATTCTATTTATTTACTTTAAACATTTTATTAATTTGTTTTTATAATTTCAACTTTTATTTTAGCTTTAGCAGGTACACATATAGGTTTGTTGCATGGGTATATTGCATGTTGCTGAGGTTTGGAGTATAAATGATTCTGTCGGCCAGGTAGTGAGCATAGTACCCAATAGTTTTTCAACCTTTACCCCCTCCCAGCCTTCCCCTTTTAGCAGTTCCCAATGTCTATTGTTGCCAATTTTATGCCTGTGAGTACCTAATGTTTAGGTCCCACTTACAAGTGAGAACATGTGATATTTGTTTTTTTTTTGTTCTTTAATTATTTCACTTAGGATAATGATCTCCAGCTGCACCCATGTTGCTGCAAAGGACGTGATTTTGTTCTTTTTTATGCTTACGTAATATTACATGATGCATGATGTATATGTACCACATTTTCTTCATACGATCCACTGTTGATGGACACCTAGGTTGATTCTATGTCTTTGCTACTGTGAATAGTGCTGTAATGAACATATGAGCATATGTGTCTTTTTGGTAGAACTTATTTTTTAAAAAATAAATATACCCAGTAATGCTGGGTCGAATGGCAGTTCTAAGTTATTTGAGAAATCTCTCAACTGTGTTCCACAGTGGCTGACCTCGTTTACATTCTACCAACAATGTCTAAGTGTTCTCTTTTCTCCACAGACTCACCAGCATTTGCTTTTTGACTTTCTATTAATAGCCATTCTGACTGGTGTGAAATGGTATCTTATTGTGATTTTGATTTAAATTTCTCTGATGATTAGTGATGATGTGGAGCATTTATTCATATGTTTGTTGGCTTCTTGTAGTCTTCTTTTGGGAAGTGTCTGTTTATATTCTTTGCCCATTTTGAGGGGATTGTTTGTTTTTTGCTTGTTAATGTAAGTTCCTAATGGATTATGGATGTTAGATCTTTGTTTGATTCATAGTTTGTTAATATTATTTCCCATTTAATAGGTTGTCTGTTTACTCTGTTGATAGTTTCTTTTGCTGTGTAGAAGCTCTTGAGTTTAACTAGGTCTCACTGGTCAGTTTTTGTTTTAGTTGCAATTGCTTTTGAGTATATAGTCAAAATTTCTTTCTTTCCCAAGGTCAGTGTCCAGAATGGTTTTTCCTAAGTTTTCTTCTAGGATTCTTTTATGCTTAAGTCTTTGATCTATCTCAAGTTAATTTTTGCATATGGTGAAATATAGGGGCCCAGTTTTATTCTTCTGCAAATGGCTAGCCAGCTATCACAGCACCATTTGTTGAATAGGGGGTCTTTTCCCCATTGCTTATTTTTGTCAACTTTGTGAAAGATCAGATGGCTGCGGGTGTGTAGCTTTATTTCTGGGTTCTCTATTATCTTCCATTGGTCTAGTTATCCGTTTTTGTACCAGTAGCATGCTCTTCTGGTTACTGTAGTCTTGTAATATAGTTTGTAGTCAAGGTAATGAGATTCCTCTGGCTTTGTTCTTTTTGCTTAGGATTGCTTTGGCTATTTGGTCTCTTTATTGATTCCACATGAATTTTAGAATAAGTTTTCTTAGCTCTGTGAAAAATTATATTGGTAGATTGATAGTAATAATGTTGAATCTATAGGTTGTTTTGGGCAGTATGGCCATTTTACTGATATTGATTCTTCCAATCCATGAGCATGGAATGTTTTTCCATTTGTTTGTGTCACCTCTAATTTCTTTCAGTGGTGTTTTGTAGTTCTCCTCATAGGGAACTATTACCTCCTTGGTTAAATATATTTCTAGGTATTTTTCATAACTATTATAAATGGAATTGTGTTCTTGATTTGACTCTCAGATTGAACGTTATTGGTGCACAGAAATGCTACTGATTTTTGTACATTGATTTTATATCCTGAAACTTTACTGAAGTCGTTTATCAGTTCCAGAAGCCTTTTCATGGAGTCCTTAGGGTTATGCAGGTATAGAATCATGTTATCAGTGAAGAGAGATAGTTTGACTTCTTCTTTTCCTATTTGGATGCCTTTTCTTTCTTTCTTTTGACTGATTACTCTTGCTAGAACTTCCAGTACTGTGGTGAATAGAAGTGGTGAGAGTAAGCATTCTTGCCTTTTTCCAGTTCTCAAGGGAAATGCTTCCACATTTTTCCTGTTCAATATGATGTTGGCTATGGGTTTGTCATAGATGGCTCTTATTATTTTGAATATGTTCCTTTGATGCCTAGGTTGTTAAAGAATTTTAACATGAAGAGATGCTGAGTTTTATCAAAAGCTTTTTCTGCATCTATTGAGATGATCATATGATTTTTGTCTTTAATTTTGTTTATGTGGTAAATCACATTTATTGATTTATATATGGTGAACCAACCTTAAATCCTGGGAATAAAGCCTATTTTATTGTGTTAAATTAATTTTTTGATGTGCTGCTGGATCCAGTTTGCTAGTATTTTGTTGAGGATTTTTGCATTTGTGTTCATCAGGGATATTGGCCTGTAGTTTTCATTTTTCATTCTATCTTCAGCTAGGTTTTGGTATTAGGGTGATATTGGCTTTGTAGAATAAGTTATTGAAGATTCTCTTTTCCTTATTGGAATAGTTTCAGTAGAATCTATACCACCTTTCCTTGTATGTCTGGTAGGATATGTCTGTGAATTTGTCTGTTCTTGGGCTTTTCTTGATTGGTAAGTTATTACTGCTTCAATTTTGGAACTCAATATTCGTCTACTCAGGGTTTTGATTTCTTCCTGATTCAATCTTGGGACATTATGTGCTTCCAGTAATTTATCGATTTTCTCTAGATTTTCCAATTTGTGTGTACAGTTCATAATAGTCTCTGAATATCTTTTGTATTTCTGTGGGATCTATTGGAATATTTTCTTTGTCATTTCCAATTATGCTTATTTGGATCTTCTCTCTTTTTTTTTTTTTGTTAATTTAGCTAGCAGTCTATTGATCTTCTTTATCCTTTCAATGAAGCAGTTTTTGTTTCATTGATTCTTTGTATGGATTTTTGGGTCTCAATTTTATTCAATTCTGATATTAATTAGTTCTTTATATCTACTAGCTTTGGGGTTAGTTCTTGTTTTTCTAGTTCCTCTAGGCATGTGATATCAGATTGCTAATTTGAGATCTTTCTAACCTTTTTGAGGTAGGTGTTTAAGAGCTATAAACTTTCCTCTTAATACTGCTTTTGCTGCATCCCAGAGATTTTGGTATGTTGTGTCTCTGTTTCATTTATGTTTGGAAATTGTTTAATTTCTTTTTAAATTTTGTTGTTTACCCAAAAGTCCTTAAAGAGTAAGTTGTTTAATTTCCATGCAATTATGTGGTTTGGGGAGATCTTGTTGGTATTGATTTTTATTTTTATTCCACTGTGGTCTGAGAGTATGGTTAGTATGATTTCTATTTTTACAGATTTATTGAGTCTTGTTTTATGGCCAAGTATGTGGTTTCTCTTGAAATATGTTCTGTGTGCAGATGAGAAGAATGCATATTCTGTGGTTAATGGGTATAGTATCCTGTAGTTATCTGTTAGGTCCAATTGGTCAAGAGAATTCAAGCCTAGAATTTCGTTGTTGGTTTTCTGCCTTAATGATCTGTCTAATGCTGCCAGTGGGGTGTTGAAGCACTCCAATATTCATTGTGTGTGTATCTGAGTCTTTTCCTAGTTCTAGATATAGTTGTTTTATGAATCTGGGTGCTCCAATGTTGGGTCCATTTATTAATATATTTGGGATGGTTAAGTCTTCTTGTTTAATTGAAGTCTTTATCATTATGTAATATCTTCTTTGTCTTTTTTTACTGTTGTTGGTTGAAAGTCTGTTTTATTTGATATAAGAATAGTGACCTCTGTTCTTTTTTGTTTTTTATTTGCATGAAGAATCTTTCTCTAACCTTTTACTTTGACCCGATGGGTGTTATGTGTGAGATGGGTTTCTTAAAGGTGGCAGATGGATGGGTGTTACCTATTTATTTATTTATTCATTTATTTATTTATTATCTAACTTGCAACTCTGTGCCTTTTAAGTGGGATGTTTAGACCATTTCACTTCAAGATTAATATTGATATATGAGATTTTAATTCTATTATGAAGTTGTTAGCTGATTTCTTTGTAGTTTCAGTAGTGTTATTGCTTTATTGGGTCTGTGTGCTATGTACTTAAGTATGTTGTGTGTGGGAGCAGGTATTGATCTTTCATTTTCATATTTAGAACTCTTTTAAGGATCTCTTGTAAGGCTGGTCTAGTGGTAACTAATTTTCTTAGTTTTTGCTTATCTGGAAAAAATTATGTGTCCTTTTCTTATAAAGCTTAGTTTGATAGGACACAAAATTGTTGATTGGACTATGTTTTCTTTAAGAATGCTAAAAATAGGCCCCCAATGTATCCTAGTTTCTGATGAGAAGTCTACTGTTAGTGTGATGGATTTCCCTTTGTACATTATATGGCCTTTTCCCTCTAGCTGTATTTAAGAATTTTTTCTTTACTATGGATCTTGGGCAGTCTGATGACTATATGCCTTGATCATTTTGTAAAGCATCTTGCAGGTGTTCTCTGGATTTCTTCTATTTGGGTGTTTACCTCTCTAGGAAGATTAGGGACATTTTCTTGAATTGTCTCCTCACATATGTTTTCTAGGTGGTTTACTTTTTCTCTTTCTTTCTCAGGAATGCCAGTTATTTGTGGGTTTGATTGCTTTACATAATCCCATACTTTTCAAAGACTTTGTTCATTTTCCTTAATTCATTTTTCTTTTCTGTCTGGCTAGGTTAGTTTGAAAGACTGGTCTTCAAGTTCCAAAATTCTTTCTTCTGCTTGGTGCAGTCTAGTGATGAAGCTTTCAACTGTATTTGGAAATTTCTTTGAGTCTTTCTTTACCTCTTTCTTTATTTCCTGGATTGATTTAGAAGTTTCTTCGTGTTGATTTTCAGCCTTATTTTGGATCTCAATGAGATTCCTTGGAATCCATGGTTTGAATTCCTTATCTGTCATTTCCAAGTTTTCATTTCGGTTAGGGACCATTTCTGGAGAGCGATCCTTTGGTGTGACTACATTCAGGTTTTTCTTGGAGCCAGAATTCCTGTACTGGTTTCTTCTCATCTGGAGATAGTGGAACTTCTAATTTTTTAAGATATTTGTATGCAGGTAGGATTTTTTCTTTTTCTTCCTTTATCTATACTATAATTTTTTTTTTTTTTAATTTTCCTTTTTCTTTACCCCACTCTCTCAGGGGTATGAATGTAGAGAATGTTGGGTAAGGTCTTTTGGCTTTGCTTCCACAGCTCTATGCACTTCATTCAGCAAGTTTTATGTTAGGCTGTGCATTCCATCCTACAAGCCAGTAGATGGTACTTATGGATGAAAGCCTGCTGCAGCCAATGTGGTTGGGTATATGCTTGATTCTTGTTTACCAAGAGGAGCTTTCTGTTGCCTCAGGCAATGAGCTAATCCATGGAGGGCACAGTGGTCTGAGCTCCCTGCTCAGCCCTGTGGGGCAGGGAGCAAGATTGGCAGAGCCAAACTGAGTAGGCCCACCTACAGGTGCCCACATGGCAGGCACAAACACTAGCACTGAGGGAGAATCCAGTGGGACACCAACAAGTGTCCAGAGGTGTGCCTGAGGGAGACTTGCTGAGCCCCAAGTTCTCTGCATGGGTTGGGGGCAGCCTAAACTTCTAATTCAGGTAAGTGAGTACTTCAGATACCTGGAGATCTACCTCAGTA
Source organism: Piliocolobus tephrosceles (assembly GCF_002776525.5). Classification (NCBI taxonomy): domain Eukaryota; kingdom Metazoa; phylum Chordata; class Mammalia; order Primates; family Cercopithecidae; genus Piliocolobus; species Piliocolobus tephrosceles. The sequence continues at coordinate 56,248,020 of NC_045434.1, read as the reverse complement.
TGGAGTGTAGAGGGCCTATTGCACCACAATCTCTGCACAGGAAGGGCGGAGTGGCTCAGGCTGCTGAATGGTAGTCAGGTGCTCTAAATGCCTGGGGATCTGCCTGGGTACGAGCTGAGAAGACTCCCACCCCTTGCACCTTGATCTTTGCACAGTAAAGGTCGGGGGACTCAGGATGCCAATCTGGGTGAGCATGTGCTTTGAATGCCTGGAGATCTGCCTGGGTGCAAAATGGAGAGGGCCCCACTGCACCACAATCTCTGCACAGGAAAAGAGGGCAGTTCAGGCTGCTGATCCAGGTGAGGAGGTGGTCCAAGTGTTTGGAGATATGCCTGGGTGTGGGGTGGAGAGGACCCCACTGCACCCCACTTTCGGTGGAACAGGCTGTGGCATCCAGCAATGACATATGCAGACCAGTTCCAGGGCACCAAGCTGGCTTTGGCTGTAAGTCTTGTTGTCCTTGAGGAACCATAGCTGTAGCAGCTCTACATCTACTGAGACCTGTGACCAGGGAGAGCACAATTCCAGTGCCTACTGCTGAGGCACATTCCACATGCCAAATTTATTTGCATAAAATTGTTCATAATTTTCCTTATTAACATTTCAATATTTGTAGAATCTGTATGTCTCTTCTCCTTCTGATATTTTAAATTTATATCTTTTTTCTTCCTGGGTATTTGACTGGGAAATTTATCAATATTATTAATCATCTGAAAGGACAGCTTTTTTCCTTGATTTTCTCTACTATTTTTTTCTTAAATTTCATTGATTTCCATTTTGTCCTTTATTCAAAATTATGGCTGTAGGGGTCCCCACCCTGCTCCACTGCAAGCACTCTAGTCTTTGGCCTGATACTAAAATGCCTGTGCCACCACGCTGCCAGGTCACAAAAGAATGACTTTGTGGGTGGACAGATTTAAAAGTAATGTCCTGCTCTCAGTCCTGGGTCTGGAAATACCTGCAGCTTTTCCCAGTGTCTTTCCTTCTCAGCATTTTGAAGCCTCTTCACAGGTTAGCACCAGGGCTTGGGGGAAACAAAGTCTTTTCTTTTTGGCCTGGGTTGCTCAGATCCCAAGACGAAAGGAGAGTTACAGAGGGAGGCTCTCTGCCTCTGTCATATATTGGGACTTTACTTACTTTTATCAGCTGGATGCTGTCATAGAGAATTTTTGTCTCCATTCTCATCCGTGGGATCTGCAGTGTCCCAGGGATGAGATCCAGTAGATCTCATGGATCCAGTAGATTCATGCATCCAGTAGATTCCCATTTTTATTTTCTAATTAAAGTTCACATAACTGATCTTTATGTATATCTTTCTCTTTCCAAGTGGCCGAGGCATGTAGAAATCTCTAATCTGCCATCTTGGGGGAAAAATAAAAGCAACTTCTCTTCTAATTTTAAATGAGCAGTATCTGTACTACTTTGCTATGCCATAAAGTATATTTTATTTGTGTGGTATTATCTGGATAATATATGAATATATTTCATTTCCCTGGCATCTCATAATTCTCTGATCCGAGTAATCCTTGAATATGTGCTATTATAGATGTTTTCATCATGTTGAGAAAGTTTTCTTCTATTTTGACTTTACAGAGATGTTTTAAAAATAAATCAAGAATGTATGTTGGATTTTGCCAAATCTTTTTCTGTGTCTACTGGAAATGATCATGTTTTTTTCCTTTTCTTTTCTAATATGTTAACATTGTGCATTACCTTGGTTCATTTTTTAATATATTAAACTTTCCTTGAATTCCTGGAATAAATCTCACTTGGTTATAATTTACTATTCTTTTTACATATTCTTGAAGTCAATTTCCTAAAATTTTGTGAAGAATTTGTGTAACTTAGATACTTTAGAGATATTGGTTTGTTGTTTTAACGTCTTATACTATCTTTTCTGGCTTTGGTAACAGGTTAATGCTGTGCTCTTACAGCAATTTGAAATTTAGATATACCCTTCAGTTTTCTGAAAGAGTTTATGTAGAAATGGTATTGCTTTCTCCTTAGATATTTCATAGATTTTATCAATGAAGCCATTTGGACCTAAGGTTTTCTTTGTGAAAATATTTTTAACTATAAATTCAGTTAATTTTAATAGCTATGGGACCTTCAGGTTTTCTGTTTCTCCTTGAGTGAGCTGTGATAGTTTGTGTCTTTCAAAGTATTTGTCTATTTTATGTAAGTTGCCAAATTTATTTGCATAAAATAGTTCATAATTTTCCTTATGAACATTTCAATACTTGTAGAATTTGTATATCTCTTCTCATGCTGATATTATAACTTTATATATTTTCTGTTTTTTCTTCCTATTTGACTGGGAGATTTATCAATATTATTGATCTTCTGAAAGAACAGCTTTTTTTTCTTGATTTTCTCTACTCTTTTTTTCTTAAATTTCAATGATTTTCATTTTGATCTTCATCATTATTTACTTCTTTCCTTCTACTTCCTTTACATTTATATTGTTATTCTTTTTAAAGTTTAAAATATAAAAGCTGAGTTCACTGATATCTTTTTTCTTTTCTAATAAAGGCATCTAATGATATAAATTTCTCACTAAGTAGTTTAGTGGCATTCCACAAGTTCTGTTTTCTTATTTTTATTTTCATTTACTTATAAATATTTATTTGCCCTGAGACTTCCTCTTTTACTCATGGTTTCTTTGAAGTGTTTTCTAGAAAAATAATGGTTTTATTTTTACCAAAGTTGTTAAAACCTATAAACCCACGAACCCAACTAGCCCCAAGCAAACAGGAGAATAAAACCATGAAGACAACTACTTCAGAGTAAATAACAATCAACTTTCCCCAAATGTGCAGTGACACAGAGAAACCCTTAAAATCAGTCAGAAAAAGAAAAATTAAGAGGAATAAAAAAGGATGACAGCAAATTTCTCATTAGAAACAGTACACACTTGAAGCAATCAAGTAGCACTTTTAAAGTACCAAAAGAAAAATAATTATCAACCTAGCATTCTATGCCCAGCAAAAAAAGATGTCAAAAGCAAAAGCAAAAGAATACAAAATATTAAAGAATCTGTGGGAAGCAGACTTACAGTATAGGAAATGTTGAAGAAAGTCTGTGTCTTTAAACACAGTTTTTTCCATGGATTGTCTATTTCTTTGCATATCCATGAGAAAAGTTTAGGCAATTCCCCAGAAATACTACTTGATTTTGGATTACTATAAATCTACAGTATTCAAGATAATGTGGTAGTTTTGAAAGGCTAGACACATATATCTTTGGAACCGAATAGAGAGTCCAGAAATAGACCTACACAAATATGGTCAATTAATTTTTGAGAAAAGTGTGAAGGCACAACAAAGAGGAGAGGATAGTCTCTTCAACAAATAATACTGGTACAATTGGATATATCGGGGGAACCATCCCCCAATATTTTAACATAGGTCCTTTCTGTTTTCGCTAAGTGTCAGCTAGTCTGAGAAATAAAGAGAAAGAGAACAAAGAGAGAGATTTTACAGCTGGGCCTCCGGGGGTGACATAACATATTGGTAGGACTATGATGATGACCCCGAGCTGCAAAACCAGCAAGTTTTTATTAGGGATTTTAAAAGGGGAGGGAGTGTACAAACAGGGAGTAGGTCACAAGGGCAATTTTTTTTGCTTCAAAGGGCAAGAAAGATCACAAGGTGAGGGCAAAATTAGAATTACTGATGAGGGTCTGTGTCCTGCTGTGCACACATTGTCTTGATAAACATCTTAACAGGAAACAGAGTTTGAGAGCAGAGAACTGGTCTGACTAGAATTTACCAGTCTGGACTTTCCAAATCCTAGTAAGCCTGAGGGTACTGCAGGAAACCAGGGCGTATTTCAGTCCTTATCTCAACCGCATAATACTGACACTCCCAGAGCAGCCGTTTATAGACCTCCCCCCAGGAATGCGTTCCTTCCCCAGGTTATCAATTATTAATATCCCTTGCTGGGAAAAGAATTCAGCGATATCTCTCCTACTCACATGTCTGTTTATAGGCTCTCTGCAAGAAGAAAAAATGACTCTATTCTGCCCAACCCCACAGGCAGTCAGACCTTATAATTGCTGTTATTCAGGGTGCACTGATTTCATATTGTTCAAACACACGTTTTACAATCAGTTTGTACTATAGTGGTCCTGAGGTGGCGTACATTCTCAGCTTATGAAGATAATATGATTAAGAGATTAAAGTAAAGACAGACATAAGAAATTATAAGAGTATTATTAGGGAAGTGATAAATGTCCATGAAATCTTCACAATTTATGTTCTTCTGCTTCAGCTCCAGCTGGTCCCTCCCTCTATTTGGGGTCCCTGACTTCCTGCAACAGGCCATACATATACAATGAAAAAATGAATCTCATGCCTTATGCAAAAATTAGCTCAAGGTACATCACAAACCTAAATGTAGAGCTAAAAACTATTAAAAAGTTTATAAGAAAATACAGGATAAAATTTTGGTGCCCTTGGTTTAGGTAAAGAGTTCTTAGACACAACATTGAAATTATGATTAATGAAAAACCAAATTGATAAATTGGAGCTCATCAAAACTAAAATGTATTGCTCTTTGAAAAACACTGATAAGAGAATAACAAGCTATTCACATATTCATAAATAATACATTTGACAAATAATTTTTGTTTAGAATATAGAAATAATCCTAATCCAATTTAAAAAATACATAAAAGTTTTGATAAAGGCATTTCACTACAGAAGATACAGAGGTGGCAAATAAGCACATAAAGAGATGCTCAGCTTCAATAGGGAAATATCAATGAAAACATGAAGATAATAATGCTAAGCACCTACTTGCATAGCTTTAAAAAAGGGCTAGAAATCAAACTGAGAAACTAGAAGTCTCATACCTTGCTGGTGGAAATGCAGAATGGTACAGGCACTCTGGAAAACAGTTTGGTAGTTTTAAAAATAAAGTCAAATACACTCTTACTATATGATTTAGCAATCTCCTAGGTCTTTTGCTAGAGATAAGAAAATTTATGTTCACACAAGACCCTGAATATTTGTAACAACATTATTTACAATTGCCCCAAACTGGAAATAACTTTAATATCCTTTGACTGATAACTTATTAACAGAGCTATTGTACATTTATATAATGAAATATAAGACTGAAGTTAACTACTGATACATAGAACAACATGGATGAATCTCAAATATGTTATGCTAAAGTAAAAGAAATCAGTGAAAGGTTACATACTGTATTAGCCCATTTTCACGATGCTGATAAAGACATAACCGAGACTGGGTAATTTATAATGAATAAGGGGACATGGCCTGAGCGGTATGTTGGCCCATTTCAGCCATGGCTGGAGTGACTAGAATGCAGGGGACCAAGTCCCTAGGCTGCACACAGCACGGGGACCCTGGGCCCAACCCTCAAAACCATCTTTTCTTCCTAGGCCTCCAGGCCTGCCATGGGAGGGTCTGCTGTGAAGACTTCTGACATTCCCTGGAGACATTTTCCCTGTTGTCTTGGGGATTAACATTCGGCTCCTTGTTACTTATGCAAATTCTGTAGCTAGCTTGAATTTCTCCTCAGAAAATGGGATTTTCATTTCTATTTCATTGTCATGCAAATTTTCCAAACTTTTATGCTCTGTTTTCGTTTTAAAACTGAATGCTTTAGCAGCAGCAGCAGCCAAGTTACCTCTTGAATGTTTTGCTGCTTAGACATTTCTTCTGCCAGGTATCCTATATCATCTCTCTCAAGTTCAAAGTTCCACAGATCTCTAGGGCAGGGGCAAAATGCCACCAGTCTCTTTGCTGAAACATAACAAGAGCCACTTTTGCTTCAGTTCCCAACAAGTTTCTCATCTCCATCTGAGATCACCTCAGCCTGGATTTCATTGTCCATATTATTAGCATTTTAGTCAAAGTCATTCAACAAATCTCTAGGAGTTCCAAACGTTCCCAGATTTTCCTGTCTTCTTCTGAGCCCTCCAAACTGTTCCAACCTCTACCTGTTACCCAGTTCCAAAGTTGCTTTCACAGTTTCAGGTATCTTTACAGCAACATCCCACTCTGCCAGTACCAATTTACTGCATTAGTCCATTTTCATGATGCTGATAAAGACATAACCAAGACTGGGTAATTTATAAAGAAAAAAATCTTTACAGCAACATCCCACTCTGCCAGTACCAATTTACTACATTAGTCCATTTTCTTTCTTTCTTTCTTTTTTTTTTTTTTTTTTGAGGCGGAGTCTTGCTCTGTCACCCGGGCTGGAGTGCAGTGGCCGGATCTCAGCTCACTGCAAGCTCCGCCTCCCGGGTTTATGCCATTCTCCTGCCTCAGTCCATTTTCATGATGCTGATAAAGACATAACCAAGACTGGGTAATTTATAAAGAAAAAGAGGCTTAGTGGACTCACAGTTCCCTGTGGTTGGGGAGGCCTTATAATCATGGCAGAGGTGAAAGGCACATCTTACATGGCAGCAGGTAAGAGAGAGAATGAGAGCCAAGTGAAAGGGGTTTCCCCTTATGAAACCATCAGATCATCAGCTCTTGTGAGATTTATTCACTACCACGAGGACAGTATGGTGGAAAACACCCCCGTGATTCAATTATCTCCCACCAGGTTCCTCACACAACCCATGGGAACTACGGGAACTACAGTTCAAGCTACAATTCATATGGTATGATTCTATTTGAATGACGTACCACAAAAGGCAAAGCTATAGAGGCTGCAAATAAATCAGTCATTGTTAATAACTAGAAGTCAAAGGTGGCTTTAATTTTTTTTTACAAATGGACAGTATAGGGGAATTTTGGACGTGAGAAACCTCTTCTACATCCAGATTGTGGTGGTGGTTCCAAAAATCTATGCCTTTCTAAGAATTCACAAAACAGTTTACAAAAAATACAAAGTGAATTTTATTGTACGTAAATTAAAAAAGAACTTAGTGATGGCTGATATGCAGCCATGTTGGTTGGGTAACGAATGAGTAATGAGTTATTGTTTTAAAAAGGAAACATGAAAATACTATAAATCCTTCAGGACCTATGGATTACAAAAGAAAGATGTAAAAAATTAACCAAGATTTAAAATGATGCAAGTTCTAATTATGCTATATGTTTTGTTAATAGTTAAAAATCTCATTGTGATCATAAATTTCAAGTTATATAATTTATGAATATTTATGATTAACATGATGTCAGCCAAACCCTTTCTAAAGATATTTCTACATAAATTCCTTATATTCTGCATTGAAGTGCTACATTTGAGCATTTTGTAGTCAGCACCTCAGTTGGCTCCCAGTGATTCTTACCTCCTGGTATTCACATCCTTCTTTGGCCGCACTCATCTACTTGTTCTACTTGGTTGCAGCAGTTTATAGCAGGGGTTGGCAAACCATGGCCCACAGGCCAAATCTGGTCACCTAATGGTCTTCTTTATGGCCTGCAAGCTAAGAGTGGTTTTCCCTTTTAAAATGGTTATATTTGAAGTGTTTATATAAGTACTTACATATCTTCAGTGCCACTGCTTATCCACAAAGTAAAAAATATTTACAATTAACCCTTTAAAAAAAAGTTTGTGGAACTCTAGTCTACAGTAATTGGTTCCTGCAGGGCCCAGATGAGTGATTTAAATGGCGGTATGATGGAAACCATCTCACCTCCTTTCCACTAATACACCAGCCCAGTTCACCTTCAGTTTTAACAACTGGACCATCACTTGTGTTAAGGGCTGTCTGATGTTCTACGTACCATCAGAGTTGGGGAACTCATTGTTATCTATGTGGTGAAGGATCCAGGCCCTAAATTCCACTTTCGGTACCAAACATCCCAGGTGGGACTCTCTGGAAAAGATGCTGAGACAGTTTGGGTTGCAAGATGGTTATTAAGGATCTGTATCTGTGAGAGTAAATATGGACCCAACAAAGCTTCAATACCCTGGTTTGGAACTCTGGAGTATTACTTATCTAGAACTATTTTGCATTGGGCCAAAAGGTCAGGGCCTTTATACTCCCACATAGTTTTGGCATCAAATATAGGTTGCTTCAGGAAGATTGTCACTTCAGGTGAGGTAATTCTCTGATGATGGCTCTTTCAAGAGGGATCAGCATTCCAAGCTGAGCCATCAGACTGGGCAAAGGCATGGTGGCATTTTTAGGTGACTACTGATATTTCTGTGTTGCTAAAGCATAAAGTGTAAGGCAAAGAGGTGTTGGAGATAAGGATGTAGAGTTAGGTGAAGGTCGGGCCGTGAAGGGCATGTGTGTGCAAAGCTAAAGAGCTTAAAATGATGATTATGATTTCATTTTTATTGAGTGATTGCTATAAGCCTTGTGTTTTATTTACATTATTCTCATTTATCTCTGAGATCGACAAGAAAGCAACAGTTTAAATATTAGAAACTAGGCTAAAGGAGTATAAGCAATGCCCAAGATCACATATGTGATGCTTGAAAAGGTCCAGCATTTGAACTTTTCACCTGAATGTCTTATCACAAAGACATTCATAACTAGTTGGAAGCATGAGGATCACATAGATTTGCATTTTAGACATAATTCTATGGAGAAAAATAATGCTACAGATAGAAATGTTGGACAGAAAACAGTTACAAAAATCTGAGTGAGAGACAATGAGAATGTCGTCAAAGGGAACAAGAGTGGGATGGAGAGAAGGTGATAAATTTTTTAAAAAATGTATGAAGTAAAGCTATCAACACACTGAGAAGGCCTGAAAGTAGAGGTTTCAGAGAGGGAAGAGTCAAGAATGTCTCCAGATTACTGTTGTTAGAAACATGGTGAATGGTGGTGCTGCCAACAGTAACTATACTTTGGATATAATTATTGTGTATATGTATGTCTCTTCCATTGGAATGTGGTCACTGACTATTATTTCTGCATTACAGCCCTTAGCATAGTTTCTGGCTCAATCTGTATGGGGATCAGAATGGACTTTACTCATAATAATCTTATTACCACTGTCATGGAATGAAACTATTAGTTGTGTCAATATTGTTCAAGGATAATGAACTTATTGAGGAATATTAAAAATTTGTAATGTCTTTATCATAATTTTCATTTTGCAGAAGTATAATTTTTCTTTATTTTCCCCCCAGAATATAAATTTTTTAACTCATTTTACAAGTTCATCTCTAGAGAATAATTATCTACAAAATAAGAAGACATTAATTAAACTTGTCTGATGAGAATTTTGATTTAGAACTCAACCCTGCAGCGGGTAAGTTTGATGTAGGAGCAAGATTATGACACCAGAGCCATGACATCATAGGTCTTTCCGGATCTTCTCCTGTCAGTTGCCTTCTAAATAAAAAAAAACCTTTAACAAGATTCTTTTACATTTCAGTAACTAAACCTCAAATGCCATGTGTCATACAATAATTTCTGTCCTTTAGAGAGACGTTAGGATATTTTTATTAGTTACGCACCAAATTTTGTAAAGTGACTTAACTAGTTATCTTTGTTTGTGTTGCTGTGAAGGAGTAGCTGAGGGTGGATAATTTATAAAGAACAGAGGTTTATTGGCTAGCTGTTTTATAGGCTGTACATGAAGCATAACTCCAGCATCTGCTTTTGGCGAGGGCCTCCAGTAGCTTCTCAAAACAGAAGACAAAGGAGGGAGCCAGACTATATAGCAATCACAGCAAGAGAGGAAGCGAGAGAGAGAGAGAGAGAGAAAGAGAGAGAGAGAGACAGGAGGTACCAGGTTCTTTTTAACAAGCAGTTCTAGGGAACTAACAGAGCAACAACTTATTCACCACCCCCTACCAGGGCATTAATCTACTCATGAAGGATCTGCTCCCATGACCCAAACCGTTCCCAATAGGCCCCCTCCAACATTGGGGATCAAGTTTCAGCATGAAGTTTGGAGGGCTTCAACATCCAAACCATAGAACTGGTACATGCAACTGACAGCTGTAATTACAAAAGAGAAATTTTAAAATGATGACTAAAAATTGTCCATTCTTTGTATCTAAGCAGCCTTGTGAAAGAGCTTAATCTAAACCTTAGAGTAAAATTAAATTTGAATATAACCTCAGTGCTATGATCTGAATGTTTCAACATGTGAATCCCTAAATTCACATGTTGAAATCTTAACCTTCAATGTGATGGTATTGGGAGGTGGAGTTATTGATAGGTGAATATATTTTCAGGGTGGAATCTTCATGAATGGCATAATTGCCCTTGTAAAAATGGCCCAAGGGAGTTCATTTACCCGTTCCAGTGTGTGAAGGCACAGTAGGAAGGCATCATCTATGAAACAGGAAATGGTCCCTCACCAGACACCAGATTTGCCAGCACATTGATCTTAAACTTTTTCAGCCTCTAAGAACTGTGATAAATTGAGAAATAAATGTCCATTGTTTATAAGTCACTCAGTATATGGTATTTTGTTGTAACAGCCAGAATGGAGTAAGATATTAGGTCATCTGCTATTTGGGTAACACAAAGTTGGTCATGTACCTGCTCTGAGCCTCAGTTCCCCATTGATAATATGAAAAAGATCATACCTTGCAGGGTTGTTACCATGATTATAGATACTAATGCAGGTAATGTACTTGGCATGTAACACGTACTCAGGAATTGGAGTTGTTATTGTTATTATTGATTACTACTGGTAATCCAAGCTTGGGTTACAGGCTTTATGACCTGGTGACATCAGCGCTCTGAGTTCCCTCCTGTCATTTCTCAGCTAGTGCCTGCTAAGGGATGTGAATTACATTTTAATTTTGGTGTAAGTATAGTTGCAATGTGAAGTACAAGGAATGGTAGGAACATATCTATGTTACCTTTAGACAATCTAAAAGACAACCTCTGACTTTCAGGCATCTTCTCAAAGAACTGAGGGAAAAACCTTGAGGTAAAAATGTTTTTGTGTTTTTACTTGCTGAAATTTAACGGAAGATTTGCCATTTGGGGATTGCCCGCATCATTGCTTCCCTCCATTAGCATGAAGAGGTGAAAGTTGACTGCTATTAGCTGTAATTAGCTACTGATCATTTTGGACAACCAGAAAATCCGGTTTTTCCTCCAGACATTAAAAGGGCACTCAGAAAGGATATAACTTTTACAGTGGATAATTTTAAAGCAGAGGATGTTGAATCCTTCAAAAGCAGCGCTTTCAGCATGGTCAGTTCTTGTGTCTTTTTTTAGTGTATTTATTAAAGATGTGTTATTGTCTGTTGGAGGAAGAAAAGAACAAAACATGAAGGAATTTTGCAAATGGCTTTATAGTGTTGTGTGTAAAACACTGAAGCTAATTGAATTGAATGGCTTTGAGCCCTTGGAAGTCACAAAGTGACAAGGTTTGCTTGACAGCTAGTGAGCGATTATTTCCCGTCCCACTGATTAATTTGGTCAATTAGTGGCAAATAGGAATGTTACAAGTGGAAAGGGTAATGAGAATCATTATAGATGTAAGAGTAAAATTGAGGGCAACCTTGTCATAGAAGGGGTTTGTGGTGGCTAGCTCAGGCACTGCTGGGACCAAGAGTTTATTCCCGTTTCTGTCTCTCCTTCCCTAGAGACTGAATGTTAGTTCAACCAGAACTTCTAAGAAATCAAAAGGGACCCCTGGCAGCATTTTCTAATGTCTATATAAAAGCAATTTTTTTTTTTTTTTTTGAGACAGAGTCTCACTCTGTTGGCTAGGCTGGAGTGCAGTGGCACGATCTCGGCTCACTGCAACCTCCGCCTCCTGGGCTCAAGCAATTCTCCTGCCTCAGTCTCCCGAGTAGCTGGGATTACAGGTGCATGCCACCACGCCCAGCTAATTTTTGTGTTTTTAGTAGAGACAGGGTTTTACCATGTTGGCCAGGCTGGTCTCGAACTCCTGACCTCAGGTAATCTGCCCACCTCGGTCCCCCAAAGTACTGGGATTACAGTATCCATCTGCTATTTGAATCTTTTAATTATGTCCTCTAATTAAAATCTGCAGTTGCCTTTTAGAGCAAGTCAGGTAGATTCAAATCTGAATACCCCAAATACAGAGCATGTTTATGACGGCCCAACTGGGAACTGCTAACTCCAACATTAGAATAAGGCCATTATATTAGTTTTCTGTGGCTGAGGTAAAAAATTACCTCATAATGGGTGGCTTAAGACAGCAGAAATTTATTTGCTCATAGTTCTAGAGACCATAAATCCAAAATCAAGGTTTTGTTGCTGCTGTCGTATTTCTAGAGGCTCTGGGGAAGAAGCTGTTCCATGCCTCTCTCCTAGCTTCTGGTGGTTGCCTGCAGTTGTTGGCATTTCTTGTCTTGTAAATGCATCACTTGGATATTTGACTCTGGTTTCACAGGTCTTTTCACTGTGTGTGTACTCCTCTTCTCTTCTAAGGACAACTGTCATTGGATTTAGTACCCACTTTAATCCATCATGATCCTGTCTTGAGATCCTTATCTCAAGTACATGTGGAAAGGCTTTTTAAAATTATTTTTTATTTTTATTTTTCAAATAAGCTCACATTCACAGCTTCTGGGTGGATATATCTGTTGGAGGACTACCATTCAACTCACCACAACCACTTTTACAGTGAATGCCTTCCAGTTTGATTATGACCTGTAAGAAACTGAAAGAGTCTGAGAAGCACAAGAGGATGCCGTATGTGGTATGTGAAGGCAAGATTTATGGTCTTTGTATTGACTTCAATTTACCATGGCTGCTGGGTCAACAGTGCCTGGCTAATCCAGGACAAGCTACTGACAATCAGCTCTAAATCTGACAGCAGGCTCCTTCAGTCCTTCTTTTTCCTGTCATTGCCTGCTCTGCCTCAATGACTTAATGATGACATCTGGCCATTGGGTACCCTTCGGGTGTTGCTCCTTCTACGTGTCTTGTTTGAATGTGAGATCTGCTCTAATCTTGCCGTAACCAAAGGAAACAACATTGCCTAGCCTTAGTCAATTTTCAGAGCCTTCAGAAGCTTGTTATCCCTCCACTGCCCCGCCCCCCCCACCACTCATATTTGTTACTAAGTATTTTGGAAATGTGAGAATGTTATTGCTAACATTCTCCCTAGTTTTACTACATTGTTGTAAAATGTGTAATTCACATATCTTATCATATCACTCCATCAGATGCTATCGCTTCATGCTTCCTGGGTTAATACTATTACCTAAAATCTCCTCACATTCAGTCTTTCTATCTATGTCTGTTTTTCCTCTATCCCTAAATAAAGACTGGTTGAACAAGGCAATACGCTATTATAATGTTGTTTTTAGGTGAAAGAACGAAATGTGTTTTGGAGAACAGGAGATTTTTTTTCCGCTGTAAATTCAGCTCTGTGTTCCATTTGCCCTGCTTTGCTCCTTTTGGACTTTGACCCTTTTTTGGCTTGAAGCATCTTTTGCACTTGTCTTGTAAATGGTTTCCTGATAACACGCCATCACTGGTTCAGTTTAGACTTTATACTGTTACCAGTTACCTTTCCCCAAAATGCCACATCACAGTCTTGCTTCAACTTTTTGGTGATCCTGTAATGATCATAAGATAAAATAAAAAGGGATTTGCATGGAATAAAATTCGACCCTCGTCTATCCTTTTGGCTGTGTTTTTTCCCCAACTTTTAACCATGATATAAGCAGATATGCAACACATGAGTTTCTCACTCAGCCCCAAGCAAGTCACACCTTCTTGGGCTCTTGTGCCTTTGCGCAGGCTAAACCCTGTGTCTAAAATGCCCTTCTGCTATCTTCTCCTTTTGACTCTCTTACAATCTTTCAAGACCCATTGCATATGTCTTTTCCTCTCTCACACCTCGTGCTCCTAGAGGCAGAGGTAGTCTTTCCTCTCTCAATACTATATTTATGCCTATATTGTATAAAACATAAGCTGTGTTAGTAATTCATAGCTGGCCAGTCATTCAGAGATGGGGTTTGAACTCACTACATTCCAAGGTGCGTACACTGAAATTATCTGAGTATATTTACTCCCTTCACTAGTCACTGAGCCGATGGGTAGAATGATGGACAGTGTATCCTACTGCCTCACATTGTGACAAAGAAGTCTAAAGAACACCTTGATGAATAGATGAATGAATACAAAAATGAAGGTAGAAATTACATGTTGCTAAAGAATGTTTTGGTCAACTCCAGTGTGTTCTTAGGCTACAGATATCCGGACAACTTTCTTAACTTATGATTGTTTACATTCCATCATATAATGTATTCACTATTCTAAGATAGAGTAAGCCAGTATTCTAAGATAAGCTATATATTAGATACATAACTAAATATTTGAGAATAGAAGGACCAAGTATTGGCATCTCTTCAGAAGTGATAGCAACTATTTTGCCTTCAAATCACCTACAAATCAATCTGTCTGAACATGGATTTCTTCCAAAAAAGCATTGCTATAATAAAAACAGTGTTGGCTGGGCCCTTTAGTGTTTCCTGGGGTGACTTGTCAATGTGACACATTATATACATTACATCAGTGTGCCTGATTGTCAATCTCTGATATGTCTGCTCTGTCCTTGTGCATTGCACCAGACAGGAAAACAGACAAGCCTGGAAGTGTGTACTGAGGTGGCATGCACTGTATTTGATGATAAATGCAAGGACACTGAAGACGCATGCCTTAGGTTGACACGTAATACCTAATTCAGTTTCATTATCATTAAAAATGGAAGGAGGTGGCGAATAGAAAAGGGAAAGGTAATTCATAGCCTAGATGGTATATTGGGCTTTCATGTGTCCTGCTTTATATAGCAAGGGCAGCCTTTGAATGCAACATCCTTCACTGTAACACACATTGACTTTGACACTACACATTGACAAATGCATGGCCAGCGCTAGTGAATGCACTGTTTCTCTCCCATATATTTGGTTGAAACAAATAGGAAGTTTTCCATTTTTAGTTTCACACTTTATTAAGTATATCTCTGCTGATGCCTATTTGCAGAGCAAATTAACTGAAGTGAAAAGGAAAGAAATAGGTCTTTACTCATGCAAAGCAATGAAATCATAATCCCAGAAAAACAAGACATGTCCCTCATTGCCCTCATCAAGATGTATAAGTGAGTTTTAAAATATGACTTGGCTTGTGCATCATTCTCAGAGTCCTTCAGTTACACACCTGGAACTATTTACTACCAAAAGTATTGCAGGTCTTCAAGGCAGCCACGTTGGTTCTCATGTAATGTACAGTTTGTTTTTAACATCTACTCTTAATGAATGGAAAGTTTTCCATGTATTAAAAGACAGGATATAAAAGGCAAAATAATGTGTATAAAAGCACATGGATAATGAGGTGTCAGATGTTCATACACTAGATTTGTGACCTTGGGGGAATTATACAAGTTTTGCCTCAGTTTCCTCATCCGTAAAATGACAAGTTAGATAAAATGGTAACTACAAAGTCTTATATAACATTTATGTTTTTCCTGGCACTGTTCTAAGTGCTTTTTATAGAATTATTGGAGTACTCACAGCAATCCTATGGAGTAGGATCTATTACCAGTCCTGGTTTTAAAGACACTCGTAAGTAGGAGCAAAGCTATGAGGATGCAAAGGCATAAGAATGATACAATAGACTCTGGAGACTCAGGGGAAAGGGTGGGAGTGGGGTGATGGATAAAAGACTACAAATTGGGTTCAGTGTATACTGCTTAGGTGATGGATCACCAAAATCTCACAAATCACCTCTAAAGAACTTATGTAATCAAATACCACCTCTTCCCCCAAAACCTATGGAAATTAAAAATTAGAAAAAAAGAGGAGGTGGCAAGGAAAGTAGCTGTCCAAAGCTGTACAGATAGCAAGTGACAACTGAAATTTGCACCGGGGTGTTCTGACCTTAGGATCCATGTTTCTAATCACTATCTCATACTTCTTCCGGCACCTTCGTGACTATATTTTCACTATTGGGTAGGAAGGGGAAGCATTAGCTAGAAACTAGTACATAATTTTGTATAAAATTTGTTTTCTTGCCCAGAATCAGTGGGAGGTGTTCATTCATACACCAAGTCAGTATGAATCTGTTTATAAAACCTTTCATGAAACACTTTCCTAAAACTATGATGAATCATTGCAGCCAAGAGGACAAAAATAGGACAGGATGACTGAACATTCCCATCCTTACTTAACCTTTGAAAGAATTTTCATTTCTTAATAAATTTTGGACTGATTCAGGCACAGTAGGTAAAACATTTTCTAGGGATACTGATCTTGAAGATGGGATGGAAAGTGTAGAATACCCATTCATTTCTAGCACATCAGTATCTCCCATATAGATACTATAGAAGGAATAAAAGCATGCATTTGATCATCTTGCCAAGTACTGGACTCAGTCTGGCAAGGAGAAAATTCTAGAGTTGTCTGCTCTTGATAGTGCCAGTTGGGCGCTGGATAAGAATGTGGCCATTGTGAAAACTTTAACGTGATAGATGAAATGTTACTTGCTAGTAAAATTTTTATGAGCAAGTGGTGGTGTATAGTAAGAAGTTCATGACATTTGTATTCAAAGGATCAAAACTTGAATCTAGGATCCATTATTTCATTGCTTCATGACACTGTGACAATAAACATTTTATCTCTCAGATGTGTCATCTGTAAATTGTGGTTAATAATCACTTATCTTGAAGGGGTGTATGATCATTAATATGTGCATGTATTTTGTACATGTTGAACATGACTCATAGGTAAGTTATTTTTGTGATTGTCATGAAGAATTTACTAGGCATGCACCACCAATAAATGTTTTCATGGGTAGTTTTCTCTTCAGTTTTCAACTTCAACTTCACTCTCTCTCTCTCTCTCTCTTTTTTTTTTTTTTTTGCTGCATCTAAAGGCTTGGGGTGATATTTTCCAGATTTTTAATATTGCAGTTAGATACGTGGGTTTTAACAAACAACATATGCCCTAATACTAAAGAGAACAAACTAGAATTAAGAAAAGGATAATAGAAAAGAAAAAATTAGAGAAATAAGAAAGTGTAGCAATCCTCTTTTGATATTTCCAGCCCATTAGATTTGTAATATTCTGTTACATTTTGGAAATGTCACTTAGCCCATGCATAAGGCTGTCAATTATAAGATTCTACTCCTAAGAAGAGTGGCTCTGTGACCCAGACTTGGCCAGTTGTTTTGCTCATTGACCAGGTGAGTCAGAGTCCTTCCCTGGAATTTGATTTTTTGACTATAAAAGAGAAAAGTTCTCTCTTTACTTTTAGTTGGGACATTATAAATATGAGGCTCTCTGTGGCCTCATCCCCATCTCACACCCCCATACTGCAGAAGAAATTCACATGTAGTAGGAGAGAATGAGGCTAAAGACACAGAAAACAAAACAGAGATGATGAATGCAGAAATTCTGGACAGATGGCATGGTACTGTTTCTGAAGCCAGTTATTCCTGAGGCCCATTCCACCTCTAATATTCCCATTCATTCAAGAGATATTGAGGGCCTGCCAACTCAAATGTGAGGCACTGTTCTAGGTTTTGGGGCTTCAAAACAGTTAAAAATGTTTGCTTTGTGAACTTACATTCTAATAGGGAAAGGCAGACAATAAACATAATATTTAAGTAAATTGCATAGTATGTTAGAGAATGATAAATCTCTTGGAGTAGGGGGAATTTCACAGGGTAAGAAAATGAACAGACAATGCTGGGAGAAGGGAGGGAGGCAGATTTCAATTTAAATTAGAGAATCAAGGTAGGCATTTTGAATAAATATTTGAAAAAGGTGAAGGGAGTATGGCAAAGGAGTATCTGGAAGAAGCATCCAGGGAGATGAAACAGCAAGTGCCTTGACCTTCAGTCAGAGTGTGCCAGGTATGTACTAGTGACAGGTGGCCAGTGTGGCAGAATCTATTTGAGGGAAGAGTTGAAGGGGATGAGATCAGAGAGGTAAAAGGAGGTAGGTCCAGATTATGTGGGGCTGTGTAGCCGTTGTAAGAATTTTTGTTTTTATGTTTGTAAAATGTGAAACCATTGTCTGGTTTGAGCGGTAAAGTGAAATGATCTGATTTTTACATTTAAGGGATTTGTCGAAAAATACTATCAGATTGGACAACAATAGAAATAGGAAAACTGGTAAGGAGGCTATTTGAATAATTCATGGGAGAGAAAATTACTGGTGACTTGAACAAGGATGTGAGAAATGACTGGATTATGGATTTAAATGCAGGCCAACAAGATTTCCTGAGGGGTTGGATAGTATTATGACCAAAAGAGAAGGATCAATGATGACACCAAGTTTTTTTACCCGGAGCAACTGACGAATGGCATCATTATCAGCTGAGGTGGGGAAGGCAGTAGGTGGAGCAGTAGGAGTTCAGTTTGGGACATGTTGAGTTTAAGACAGCTGTTAGTCATCTGAGCAGATATGACGGTAAAGAATTAAATATGTGAATCTGGAACTAGGAAAATGGATCTAAGAGAGATAAATTTGGGTTTCATCAGAATATACAGAAGGCATTTGATTACACGACAATGGATGAGTAGAGTGAACTGTGAAGCTGGGAGGAAACCAGCAGAGGGTGATGCCCTGGCGGGCAAGACAATAAAATGGATCAAGAAGGAAGGAATGGTTACTTTGTCAAATGGGTTAGCTTGGGTCTACTGATGACCTTGTCAGGAGAAGTATTGAAGAGGTAGTTTCAGTGAATTAATTGGAGCAAAAGCTTGCCTGGAGTGCGCCCTAGAGAGTGCGGGAGGAAAGTGGCAGACAGTGAGCATAGACAGCTTTTTTTTTTTTAAGGGAATTTTTGTACTGCAAAAGGGAGCAAATAAGGTGGTATTTCACTGGGGACATGGATTAATTTTTTTTTGAGGTATTTTACTTTTTAAGATAGGAGAAATCATAGCATATTTTTGTACAGCAGTGGGAATGATTCAAAAGAAGGAAAAAAATGATGATAGATAAGGACACGGAAGAATTGCTGGATCAAGTTTGTTGAATAGGGGAGAGAAGGATGGAATCAAGGGTGCTAGTGGAGGAAGACTTAACGGGAAAATATAGTTCATTGATAGTAATAGGACAGAAGGCAGTTTATGGAAATAGATGCTGTTATGGGTTAGATATGGGAGATTGGAGTCTAGGGACATTCTCTTTCCAGTTACTTGAGCCAGTAAATTTGGCTTAAGCCTCTTCAAAATAGTTCCTGATATAACCAAAAACAAGAAAGGGAAGCTAAATAATTTTCCCAGGATCATATAGCTGACAACATAGCATAGTGCTAAATGGAGCGGTATCTGAATCAGCCAGAACTTGAATCTTGTTCTTGATCCCAAGTCTAGTTTGACATAGGCCCGTAAAAATCTTATTTATTATCCTTGCAGTTGTTTGCTGAATGCCTTAGTAAAGGCATCTTTAGTAAAGCATCTCTTAGTAAAAAGTGTAACTTTGGCCATGCCGATGAAGGAGAGGTACTCGGTGCATTGCTAAATTATAGAAGAGGGATTCCATTAGGTTGGAGATCTTCAGGAAGACTTGTTTGAAGAGTGACACAAGAACCAAGAGCAGAGAAATGAGGAGTTAAGAAGACAAAGGGCAGAGGAAAGAGCATGTGAGGCACTGAAAACAGTGTTGGCCATTCCTTGTGACAGGAGAGAGCACGAAAGTGTGAGGGAGGGATGAAAGTCAGGGTCCTGGAGCAGAGACTCCAAGTGGAGATTGGTATGCAGTGAACCTGGAATGGGGTCAGGTTAGGGGCTTCTAATATGATATTTAAATACAAGCAGTAAGTATTGTGAAGAACAGATACAGGGTGATATGAGTATATATTTAAAACACTGGTAATAATAGCATGTATGTCACTTATAATGTGTCCATATACACTATCTCATTTAGTTTTCACAGGCTAAATAATTTGTATGTCATGGTTTTAGGAGAGAGAACTTAAATGTAATTTGCGTTTAATGCTTTCTTCCGATTTTAAAACTTCTCTGTCTTAAACTGTAAATATTTTGAAAGACGGAACTGCCTTGTTTTGTACAGTACTTGCCACTTATTCAAGTTTGGTTTTGAGAAAGAATTCAAGGCTGGCATTATCAATCATATTCTGAAATTCACTGGAGAAAGAGGTAACACTGTGAGTGACTGTACCTGCAACTTTGTATGTGACATCCTTCCTGTATTATGTTATGTGGCTGTAGATAATGATCACCTCTGACTGGAAGGATTTTTCAAGTATATTTTAAGTTCTTTATTTTGCTACAATTTTGTGGGCTTAATTGAAAGCTTGCTCTTCATAAAACTTTATACCTAGTGCTGTGGGGAACACAGATAAGCACTGTCCTCATGGGGATTATAATTTATTAATATAGATGTCAAAAATCAAGTTAAAATAATGTAAGGCAGAATGTAAATGACAATGAGAATACCTGTTATTCAATGAACAACTGTCATATTCTAGACTTTTTCCATGTGTTATCTCTAATCCTGTCAACAATACTGAATAGTAGGAATTATTTTTCTTAACAAATACAGAGTTGGAAGCTGTAAGCCAGTAGATAACTAGTCTGCGGTTACGTGGTACAAAACGGCAAAGCCAGGCCTAAAGTTTCATTCTATAAAGTGGTTTTATATTTGCTATTTTTTGTTTCTTTGGCTCTTCAACGTGGATTGCAATTTAGTATGTTTTTATTTATAAAAGTAAAATGAAGTCATTACAGAAAATTAGAAAATACATAAAACTAAAAGAGAAATAAAAATTTTCCGTGGCCTTGCCAGAGTTAATCACCATTCACATTTTAGAATAATTTATTCCTGTCTTTACATACTTGTATGTTTGTGTGTAAAATTATGTATCTCTTTATGTACATATTTATTTTGGAGGTAAAATATACTGGTCATGTTATTTATACAACCAACTCTGTATATATGTAAGTGCTTTTTCACTTAATAGTTTTTGTAAATATTTTTCAGTTATCAAGTAAACTTTGGAAACATGATTATTGATATTTCTGTAAAAGTCCATGTTGAGCATTTGACACAATTTTTGTAACTCCTTTCCTTTTGTTGGATTTTTATTTTTAATTTTATAATATAAATAATTCTGCATTAAATATTCTTGTACAACAAATGTCATTCACAGCTGATTTTCTCCTTAGAGTATATTATGAGAAGCAAAATTACTTGATTAACGTGTATGTATACCTTTAAGAGTCTTAATGCAAATTACTAAATATACTGGTGTTTAGGCATGTTTAGGACTTTTGGGGAGATTCAGGGAAGCTCTTTTCAGATCAGGGAAGTTTGAACAAGATACTTAGTTCAGCGTATATTATTTGAACACACAGTATGTACCAAGGACTCTCTCAGGCACTGGGGATCAGGCAAAGGCAGTTCTGCTCCAGAGAAGTGCTGTGACTCTCTTCTAGTTAAGGTGATCCCTTACTCTCAGGATCCTCCCCAGCCCTCATCCTTCCCCCCACCTCCTGAAAAAAAATACTCTCTTTCCTGTAGAGATCTTGCTGCCTTTTGGTTATGCCCTGACCTTCTTGAATCAAACAGCTTTATTATCATGTTCCTGTGTTCTGAAGACTAAGGGGCCAGTCAGTGCAATACTGATTCAAACCTTGAGCATTTCTGGAGCTTAATTCTCAATGGTGGGTAAAGATTCACACCAATAGTGAAGCGTCAAGAGCTAACATAAGAATGTTTGTATCATAAATGGGAGGAATGGAGAGAATCGGTGCTAATATTAGTATCTTTTTATTGGTCAGTAGTTAAGTGTTTTACACATGTTAATTTTACCCTATCAGGAAGGTTCCAATACCCTCATTTTACAGATAGAAAACTGAAGCAAATGGAAATAATGTGCTCAGTAATTTTCTAGAGAAGTTAAATATGGGGCTGCTCTACTGGACATTTACAAATATTATCTCCATTAATTCTTCCAGTAACTCTTTGTAGTAGTTACTGAAGTAATTATTAATATTATCATCCTCACTTTACAGATGAGGAAACTAGGACTTAAATAGTAGCAAGAAAGTGTCCATGCCGGGCGCGGTGGCTCAAGCCTGTAATCCCAGCACTTTGGGAGGCCGAGACGGGCGGATCACGAGGTCAGGAGATCGAGACCATCCTGGCTAACACGGTGAAACCCCGTCTCTACTAAAAATACAAAAAACTAGCCGGGCGAGGTGGCGGGCGCCTGTAGTCCCAGCTACTCCGGAGGCTGAGGCAGGAGAATGGCGTAAACCCGGGAGGCGGAGCTTGCAGTGAGCTGAGATCCGGCCACTGCACTCCAGTCCAGGCAACAGAGCGAGACTCTGCCTCAAAAAAAAAAAAAAAAAAAGTGTCCATGTTTCCATGGCTAGGAAAGATGGCTGTTTCGATCCATGTTGGCATGCTGCCAAACTTGTGTTATTTCTTCTACACTACCACTTACAGGAAAAAACAGTGAATTGTCTTAAGACTTGTATAATTAACATAATTTGTAATATGTTTTTTTCATAAGTGCATAGTTTTGTTTGCTTTCTACCATTCACCCAGTAGATTACAACCAAATAAAGACAACAATATAAAGTAAACATGGAGAGTTATCTCAATAAACTTTAATTGAGGGAAGATATAACACAATTTGAAGATTTAATATTAGTAGTTTTGAATTTTCCCTAGAGTAGAAACAGGCAGAGGTGCAAATGTTGGAGTTTTGTGTGCCATCGACGATCACCGTAAAAGATAATCCTAGCTTTTTGAATGCTTCATCCTTTTTAAAGCCAACATTTAAATGAAGAGAGCAGTATCTGGTTAGGAAGTCTTCATCAGGTCATTCCCCAAAGATTCTTAATCGTAGCCAGTGCTCTACCTGGCAACTGGAAGGAATTTTCCTGTTGAAGCTGTGTGTTTATTGTACAATATGGAATATAATCGGAAAGGAACTTCCAGTCCTAGCATTGCTATGTGATTGGAATGTTGAAAACTGATAGGAGTGAATAAACAGCAGGTGCCCCATCTGGGGACCCCTCAACAATGAGTAGAGACAAGTGAAGTGTCATCTCTCAGTTTTACTCTCCCCATCAGCTGGAAAATTAACAAGACACAATTTGGGGATGCGGTGGTTAGAAAAGATTTGGAGTCTTTTCTTTAAGATGTAAATATTATCTACTAGGTTTATTAACCTGTGGTGTACTTTGAGCTTTTAATGCAAAATTGCATTTTCTATCTTTGAAGTAATCCTCCTTGGTTTATCAAACCAGACTGTGTTAGATTTGTCTGTGAAAAATTAAATGATCACTAAGATTTGAATCCTCAAGCCAACAGTCCTTAACAGCAGAATTCCTCTGTGCTGCCAAATGTATTTAACTGCTTCCATTGGAGGTAAGAGTTGTCAAAAAGCAAGCATTTAATACAGGTCCACAGTCCTTGACCTGCAATTCCAAAGTGAAAAAACAACTCTGAAAATAGATTTTTTCAAAAGATTGAGGTGGAATTTATGTAAAATACCAGATCCCAAGTGTTCAATTAGATGAGCTTTGACAACTGTATACACCTGTGTTATTTCCCACTCAAAATAAGATATAAACCATTTTCATCACCTCATAGTTTCCTTAAATTGCCCTTTTTTCTACAATCCTCCCAGGAATCACCTTCTGATTACTATCATCAGAGATTAGTTTTACCTGTTCTTAGATTTCGTGTAAACAGTCATATAGTATGTTCGTTTCTATGTCTGAATTCTTTCATTCAAAAAAGTTTTGAGATTCATCCACATTGTATCAGCAGCCTATTCCTCTTTTTCTGAGTGGCATTCTGTTGTATAAACATAGTACACTTTGCATATCCTTCTGTCAGTGAAATTTGGATTGCTTTCAATTGTTGGTTATTAGGAGTAAGGCTGCTACAGCCACGCTTGTCTAACACTTTTGGTCGGTATATATTTTTATTTTTCTTGGGTGCATACCGAAGAATGAAATTACTGGGTCATAGAGTGGATATTTAGATTGATAAGGAAGTGCAAAATAATTCTCTGAAGTAGTTATGCCATTTTGTACTCTCACCAGCAGAGTATGAGTGTTCTGGTCACTCATCCTCACCAACATTTAGCACGGTCAGTCTTGATCTTTCAGACTTTGGGCCTTCTAATGGATGTGAAATGGTGTCACATCATGGTTTTAATTTGTGTTTACTGATGATTAACGATGTTGAGTGCTTTTATATTTGCTCAATGGCCATTTGTATATTCTGTTTTGTGAAGTGGCTTTGCTTTCTTTTTTGCCCATTTTTAAAATTATTGATTTGTTAGAATTCTTTGTATATTTTAGAAATGAGCCCTTTGCCAGATACATGTATTTCAAATATTGTTTCCCTATAGTCTGTGAATTGTCTTTTAATTGAAAACTGAACATTTTAAGGTAAATTTGAGTAAACGCACTTAGCAGTACATGCTGATCTGAAATTGTATGTGGCTAGTCTTTAGGCCACTTATTATCAAAATTCAGATGTTACACGGCAAAAATATGAGCATGCTTCATTACAAGATATTGCACCAGAACCCTCTGTAGGTTTTACATCATATATTATTGTTTTACTTTCTGCAACCTCTGCCTCCCAGGTTCAAGTCATTCTCCTGCCTCAGCCTCCCAAGCAGCTGGGATTAAAGGTGCCCTCCACCAAGCCCGGCTAATTTTTGTATTTTTGTAGATGAAGTTTCACCATGTTGGCCAGGCTGACCTCAAGCTCCTGACCTCAAGTAATCCACGCACCTTGGCCTCCAAAAATTCTGGGATTACAGGCATGAACCACCATGCCTGACCTAGAAACATTTTAAATTTTGAAAACAGTCAGTCCTGGCAGGGCATGGTGGCTCATGCCTGTAATCCCTGTGCTTCAGGAGGCAGAGATGGGAAAATCACTTGAGACCAGGAGTTCAAGACCAGCCTGAGTAAGAACTCATTTCTACAAAAAAATTAATACAGTAGCTAGGCATGGTGGTGCACACTTGTACAATACTAGCTATTCGAAAGGCTGAAGCAGGAGGATCACTTGAGCCCAGGATTTTGAGGCCCCAGTGAGTTATGCTTGTGCCACCGCAGTCCAGCCTGGGTGACAGAGTGAGACTCTTATCTCTAAAAAATGAAAAACAATACAAAAACATTTGGTTCTGAGGGTTCCAAATAAGAGACTGGGGACTCATAGTTTTCACCATGTCCTTGGATGAAGATAATGTTATTGGACCAGTGAGTGGAATATTTGTGGCAAAAAGTATTGGCATCTTGTCTTAAAATAATTCATTTAATTACTGTTATGATTTTTTTTTTTTTTTTTTTTTTTTTTTTTTTTTTTTTTTTTTTTTTTTTGAGATGGAGTCTTGCTCTGTCGCCCAGGACTGTTATGATTTTTTTTTAAATGAAAAGCAGGTATTATAAATTATAAACTTCTGGAAATCACAACTATTTTGTCTTCTGTATTTTTCAAAGTATATCAAGATAATTATAGAAATTAAATTAATTACATTAGAGAAGTAAATACAATTTATTATAGTGATAAATATTTTGATAAATGAAATTGATTTTTCTTTGTAACTTATTTAGAGTTGACTACAGAAACTTTCATCTCTGACTTGGCAATTCTTTACATATTTTTTAACTTTGGGGTAAAATTTTGCCTTTAAAATCTATTCTTTTTTTTTTTTTTTTTTGTATTTTTTTTAGTAGAGACGGGGTTTCACTGTCTTAGCCAGGATGGTCTCGATCTCCTGACCTCGTGATCCACCCGTCTCGGCCTCCCAAAGTGCTGGGATTACAGGCGTGAGCCACCGCGCCCGGCCCTAAAATCTATTCTTCAAAAGAACAGTGTAACCAAAATATTCAATTGACATAACAGCAAGAATATATTTGACTAACTTCTAGTTTTATATAATTAGCACTTGAATGCTGATGAGATGGCAAGCTTTGCAAAACCAAGAGCAATAATTAGTAAAATAGCAAAATGTGTTCCTGCTTTCTCAAGTAGATGATCATTTAAGATATGGGATTGGATAAAGTTGAGAACTCTCAATTCTTTTAAGTTATGTCAACATATGCAAGTAATTTTGATTATGTTGACTGTCAAAAATTCCTTCAGTACAGAGTTATTAAAAATAATTTAGATTTTTTTCTTTTTCTGTTTTAGCCTAAACTATTTATCAGTCAAAAAGACCTCTATTTGCTTATTGTTTTTGCTGGGGAAACATTATGTGTTCAATACACTTGGTTGAGTTTGACCATTTTTGATTGCTTTTGAAAAAAGTAAGTCTATAAACTGTATACCATAATATGTATTTCACAAATTGTAAAATAGTAACTCCCTGCTTGTTGGAATGTTTCAGTCTTTCTCGTGTTTCATAATCATTATTCATCAGTGTCAAAAACCCTTTAAAATATTTGTAGGGAGAACTGACTAGATGGTTGAAAATAGTTTACATCTTTAAAGATAGTCACACCTAATAAACCTGCACTATTGAAACATCAAATGTATATAGTAATATTTTGTTTCTTCCTTTAAGAACCTTTAGGATTATGTAAACTAGAGAAATTTTTAAAAGGTATCTCTCTTTTGGTTATTTCTCTTTACTTTTGGCAGTTATAAAAAGGCAATAAAAAGATACTAAATATATAATATAAAGATTTAAAATATGTAAGAATATATTATAAAGATATATAAAAAGATAAAAATAATAAAATATAAAGATTTGAAAAGGATGTGGAAGATATACAGTACATTTTAATCCTACATTAATGAATCAGAACAAATGGAAGAGTTTCCCTTTTTATAAGGTAGAATTTATAAAACTATGCCCACTTGTAAGTGAGAAAGCTAATGGACAAAGAGAGATGGTTCTTTACTGTTAATTGAAGCATCAGAACTATAAAACATTTTATTGAACTTTAGTTAAACCAATATATTTAAGTTTAAATCACAATGTCATTAAATACATGGATTAAATTAAATTTGATTTAAATTTTAGTTCCTTAGTCATACTAGCTGTGTCTCAAATGACTGATAACACCTGGCCAGTGGCTACTATATTGAACAGCAAAGATACAGAACATTTCCATCTTCCAGAAAAATTATATGCACAACACTGTTTTAGAAAATTTTGGCTGATTTATAGATATCGCAAGTCTTATCCACTTTAATATTTTAATTCCCTATATAACATAATTATTTTGTAGCTTTTCTGCTTCAGGGAACACATGATTTCCCTTTGCTGAAATTTGAAACAGAAACACAAGTTTTAATTTATACAAAAAATGATACATCAACAACTTCTGAGTGAAAGCAAAGTTAGTCAGGAGGGGTTCTTTACTTTTTCCCCCTCCCCCAGAAAGATCAACTTTCATGTAATGTTAAAACTTGTTTCGGTTGGCTGCATCCTGACTATTCACTTGCAGACATCTGCTTCTCTTGTGGGAGCATCAGAAAAGAGCTCGTGTGATAAGTGTTTCAGGTGGTCTCAGGTCGTTTTCCAGTGTGTTTGGAGAAGCAGAGGATGTGGCACACTGTAACACAGCAACTGCCCATCCAGCCCAGCATCCTGCCCCCTACCGTGGCAAAGACCAAAGCATCAAAGGAAAGCACAGATTCCTCACAACACATTTAATTGTGCAATTCTACACCCAGGAAATGTTTTCTCTGACCCAGACTGGTAATCAGCTTATGCCCTAAAGCATGAGAAAAGGTCATTAATTTTACAGTGAACTGGATTTTATAAGGATCACTTTGGTAGGAAAAACAGAATGCAAACAGAATGACTTTAACTAATATGTTTCTATGTCCCTTCCATAAAAGTGGAAAATGGGAGGTTTTATACTATTTCTTATTTGGAAAAGAAAGAAATAGTGACCCCTAATTAAGAATATTGCTGGCAGGCTGTATAGAGAAAATAGGGTTAGAATGAAAATGTAATAGGTTGAAGTGGAAGGCATATATATATGCCTTGCTAGGGGCACATTATTCTCTTTCTTCTCTTTTAACTACAAAATATATAAAAGGTGTTAGGGCTTACAGAGCTTTTTTATTGGTTTTGTTTTAAAGCTCAAAGAATGGCCAATAAAGATTTAACCCCCTTAACTCCTAAGAATTGTGAACCTTCGCATCTGAATCTGAAGGAAGGGAGCAAGGCAAGAAGAGAAAGATTGCTTTCTTTCACTTAGCATCAATTACCCCAAAGCTGGAGTGAGTGGTTGCCATCCTGATGGCTATTTCCCTTTGTGACCCACATTTAAGATAAGACACAAGATTGTTATGAGATGGGGGGAGGGCAGGCCAAAGTGGTTGATGCCAGCATAGTCTTAGAATCTGTGGAAATGCTGGGCCAGGCCTAACATTAAGAGGAGGTGGGTGAAGGCTGTCTTTGGCAGTGTTTCTATTAAGGAGCTACAATAGCATCTAATGCTATCTCCCGGCTATGAGGGGCTGTCCTCCCACTGTGGAAATACTGTGACTTCAGGGTAATAATGTGACTGGTTTGCGAGCTACAAGCATTGAGCTTTCATGTTGCCTCTGTTACAAATAGCTGGGAAATTATTTAGCCTACCTCAGTTTCCAACATTTCTTCATCTATAAAATAAAAAAGTAAACTCTATCCCACCATATTGTGCTGAGGAAAAATAAAATAATGTATGTGAAACTCGTAGACACATTGTAGGCTCTGAATCCATGGAAGATCTCGTGGCTGTGACTCTACAGGGGGTGTCTTCCTGGGTAGTGCCACATATTCTCAGTATCACCTCTACCCCAATAAAACTTTCCCATCATTTCCTATTTACTTAAGACCCTAAGCTTTCTGAGATGACAACTAGGCTAGCACAAAGGATAATTTTTTTTTTTTTTTTTTGGTCAAAAATACAAAATGTTTAGATTTTTCTACTTGGTGCTTCCCCTCTACTCCATTTAAGGTGGGGTCTGCTGTTTCCATACCATTTTTTTCATGTTGGGCTTTGAGATGCAATATTAAAATTAAGGGGGGAGCCAACAGAGGACTCCCAATGGCGGTGAGTAGAAGAAAAGGGTGATATTCAGAAAGGCGAGAGTCAGTGGCCAGCATTGGGAGAATTTTGAAAGTGAAGGTAAGGAGCCTTCATGGATGCAAAAGAAAGATGTGAGAGGAAAGGGGGATCTTAAAAAATGCTGCAGTGAATAAGGCATTTACACATGTAAGAAAAAACTTTCTTATTTTGAAGTTACTGTTCTGTTTTGCCCGAGTGTGTGCTTTGAACCACATCACCACACTGATACCAAACACCATAGTCATTTCTTCAGTGGGATTTGCAAATAAGCCAATTCTGGTTAACTAACGTGTGCTGATGTGTTTGTGGAGGATGTATTTGTTGAAGGGACACCTGTCACCTCACCTGTGGTTACACATGTTCCTGATGGATGGAAGGTTGTATTGTCTAATGCACTGGTAACTTTATCAGAAACAATTTCAGACCAGGAGAAAGATACTAAGGACCATTTTTACATAATCTGGCTATGCAAATCAAACTGTAAGACCATCTTTCTACTCTAGTGTGTAGCATGGGAGCGACAGGAAGGCTTGGGGCTAGACACTTTTTAAATGTGAGGTATTTTCTTAGGAAACATTAACAGCTTGAGTGGAAAGCTTGCTGCTAGCGCTAGCTGCTTTCAGGCTGCACCCAATAATATAACCTGGTTTGAGAACATCCTTTTGTATTAGTCCAGCACCATTTGCCCGTTTTCAGTTTGCAGGGAGACGGTACTCAGAGACCTTGATGTTCAGGCTTGTGCTCAGTTTAGGAGATCATGTTGCTACTCCTTTCAGTCATTTAGGATTGCAGGAAAATTATAAAGATGATTTTAAAATCCCAAGTGGGATCCTGTTAAGACCTTTAAAGGGCCTTAAACACTGAGAACCTTCTGGTACTCTTCCCTATATCTGATTTAAAACAATTCTAAATTAAAAAAAGAAGACTAAAATTGTGCAATAGAGTATTGGTTTTTTTTTTTTTTTTTTTTTTTAATGATTACTTTGATGCTTCTAATTAAAATTGCAAATCTATTCCTTCAGAAATACTTTTGGTGTCTATGGTTTATTGGCACCCCAGTATAGGTTTAAGCTAGCCACAGAAAAATTTCTTGCTTGGTAACTTACAGGTAGATTGAGAAGATGAAGGGTAAATCTAGTCTCATTGAAACAAAGTAGCATGGCTGATGTAAACATTGTGAAATGGGAGCCCCTGATTTCAGTGTGTGACAACTAGTCAGAAGTCATTTTAATTTCTAAACAAAATGAGATAATCTATTTTTTATTTTGTCTCTCTGGTAGCACAAAGCAATTTTTCTTTATGCCAAGCTCCAAGCCTATTTTTCCCTAATAAGCCTTTTTGGAAGTATCCACCATGATATTACATAAACAATTTTTTAAACCAGTTCTATGTTTAAATTTTCTCCATGCTGTATTGCTAAAGTCTAGAACATTGATAAAATAATCCTGATTAAAGTAATGATATTATTACTATAATACAAGCAACATCACAAATCACTGATATTTGCATTGCACTTTACAATTTACAAAGAATTTGATCTTTTCATTTGAACTTCATACCAGTCATGGGATGTAACAGGAGAGTCCTATAAAAGAGTTAATGAGCAAACTTCTTTCACATTTTAACAGAGACTTTCTGAAGATAGAATTTCTTGACACTAAAGATCAAAGCCCTGTTACTAGCTTATAATCATGATTTTTTTTTTCTCTTTGCAGGGGGCAAGGAAGAGACCGCATTGGCACTCTAAAGAATGCACTATAAAAATGTACCAATATTCCTTTTTATGGAGTCCTTATCCTTTAAGGCCCAGGGTAATCATTACCTTCTTTGTGACACCTTCCTCACTGCACAAGGAGCATTCCTTATTCTTTTTCTGACTGCCAAAAGTGCTTTATCAAAGCTTTTGTGTTTTGATATCCTCCCTAGGTTGTGCGTTCCTTCTGGATTTTCTTACTCTTTCTTGCATGACCAGCATGTAACACAATAATTACAGCATGTAGTAGATGCTCAGTAAATATTTTTTCAACTGATCCATAAAGTAAATGAGTGAATGAATAAGAAATGAATGATTGGGACCAATTAGGTGGGTTGAAGGTAGTTCAACAATCAAGATTTCTAAATGTAGCAAGGCTGTTGTAAGTTGGAGGATCAAGAGGAGTTCTTAGAATTGTAACTCAGCACCCCCCTTGTCAACATCAAGTGTAGCTTTAGATCAGCACCCTAAAAGCTGCAGCTTTTGAAGTGCTTCATAAAAGGAGCAACGATCTTGAGAGATTTCAGATATACAGAAGATGATTAGAATAATAGAAGTGTTTAACAGCCCCCTGGGAGTGGGAGCACCTTAAAATTCTGTCCTTATCATGAACTAAAAAATTCATAAGAAATTGAATGTATTCTGGTTACTCTTTCAGGGATTGCAAAAATTCTTAAAGGCAGCAGCTTGCAAGCAAGGCTCTTGGCAACATTCTACTGATTTCTTAAGTGTTCAATTCTGAAAAAAATAAAAAAATAAAATAAAAAATGCAAATGTGAAGTGCATCTTCTGATCCTGGCTGCTGAAACACAGCAGTTATCATTAGCGCTGATAATCTGCTTGTCAGCACTTTGACTCCACATTATAGAAAAGCCACAGACTTACTTCACTTATTAGCACAAGAGCTAGTAAACGGCTTCAACAGCGATGTTTTAGACAGATCTTCTGTAGCTTCAAACACATAATCAGCAGAGTTCTTTAGGGAAAGCCAGTTGAAGTTCATACTTCACACCTTTGTACATTAATAACATTAATTTCACTCTGCCTTTATAATCAGAGAGTCCCACGTACAGATGCTTATTTGAAGATGTCTGAGGGCCCACACAAGTAGGGAGGTAATAATACTTCTTCTAAAGGAGGCTGTTCCATGCAGAAGGTGGGGATTAGAAAGAGTAATAATTATACCTGAAATGTTAATAACTGGATATCTTTTCTGAACTCTTATAAGTATTTACATTTAAAAAGATAAAATTGTTAAAAAATTTAGAAAAAGAATAAGAGCAGTTTCAGTGAAAAATGGGCAATTTTCTTTTTTGTGGTTGATGTTACTACGTAGTTCTATTTGGGATTCTTCTATGTAGGCCTGAAAAACTGAAGGAAACCATTATTATGCAAAGCACTCTGGCACAAATGGCATTATATATCTTATATGATAGGGAATTTCTGAAGGCAAAAGAAGAAAGAAAAGAAAGAAAGATGAAGCATTCAGTGTTTGGGGTTTCCGGTGAAAAGTTCATTGCTGTGCTTGCCAATATTATCCCGTAGCTGAGTATATGCTACTGCTGTGCTATGAGGGGGAAAACAAGAAATCCAAATAGTTTCATAGTGTGAGCTCTTAATTTCAAGTTAGGAATAATGGAATATACCTTTTAATACATTTTAGCATTTCTCTCTTCACAAAGCTCACATATTTAATATTATTCACAAAGATTGGGTAGTAGGTAGAAAACATCAAATGAATGTCCTTTAAAATTATTATGAGATAATATCAGTGAAAATTACAGAAGTAAGCATTGTAAGTTTTTTAACTTTCTATTAAAAGAAATGATGTTCTCCCATTAACAAAGTCATGAAGTCAGCTACTGAGAACTTCAAATCTACGATATTTGCAGTGTCCAACTGTAGCTTCTCTCCTGGCCTAAATAATAAGAGTTGGTATTTGAAAATCAATCCTATGTACTTCAAATTTGGATTCGAGGCTCTCCACTCCTACAGGAGGGATTTCTAGAGTGATGCTGGTTGTGGCAACTCTCTTCCATTTCACTTTTTGCCAAGGCTAAACTAATTTCTGCTCCAATCCTCTGTCTTTATCATCTTTATAAGAGGAATCGTCATTCTGGAAAGGATGGAGGAAACATAGCTACGAGGAAACTGAGTTGCTTTACATGTATTCAAGCCACCAATTCTTTAAGCACTATATTCAAACTACCTAGAGAACTGAAAGTGCTTGATGTTGTTATTCCAGTAACACTTGTTGCAATCTCGAAGAAAAGAACAGAATAGCCGTCAGGAGGCCAGAGAAAGGAAAACACTGTCTTTTTTTTTTTTTTTTTAACATTTTATTGTTGAGAATTTCAAATATATACCAACACAGAACAATAAAATGAAATCCCTTTGAATCTGTTACACAGCTTCAATAATTGTCAACTCATGTTATGCCCAGTATATTCCATTGACTATATACATTCACTTTCTTCCAAGCTATATAATTTTGAGGCTAATTCTAGATATCATGTTTTTATGTCTCCATATTTTAGTACATAACTTTAAAAGAACTCGCTTGTTAATTAACATAATGAAAATATAAATACCTTACTGAAAAACTGAACATTTAAAAAATACTATCAAATATTCAGTAATTATGCAAACTATCCATTTTCTCATAAATTCTATAAACATATTTATAGCTTGAATCAGATACGTATGTGCCAATTCATTTAAAAAATTCCTTTAAGTCTTTAGTTTCTTTTTCTAGCTCCCCCTTTTCCGCTTTTTGCTTTCTTGCTTTTGTTATTGTCATTGAAGAGAAACAAGTTGTTTTCATGTACTTGGACAGATTCCTTTGTCTTCTATATGTCCTCTAGTTGGATCTAGAGTTTTGATCAGTTTTGGCTTTTGTGTGTGCATGTGTGTGTTTTCCTTTTGCTCTTGAGAGACTGATTAGTTTTGGGTTCAGGTTTTTTTTTTCCTAAGACAGTTTGATAAATGGGTATTGTTCTGTCAGAAGGCAAAATGTCTGATTCTTTTCTTTTTGTGATGTTAGCAGACGTTGATGCCCCATGCTTAGATCAAGTAATGCATTAGGAGAACAAAATGTTCAAATTCTATTCCATCTTTTCTTTTTCACTTATTAGCTGGTATAATACTATATAGTGAAACATCCTCTGATCTACTGTTAGAGTACCCAGTGGTACATTTGTATGGGAATGGCAGGATAAATCTTTGATTCTATTTACCTTGTTTTAAATTAATGAGTATAGTTCCAAGCATATTTTGATGACGACCCATTAGGCCTTTTTTGTATTATAATAAACTCATGGAAGTAAACTTTAAAAATATGTTTTAGTATATTGTAACTATTATTTTCATTGATGATCAAATTAAGAGATTTTAGCCAGTGAGAGCCACTTCAATCTGGTTCCTAGAATCTTTTTAAACTACTTTAATATTTTTGGATAGATACATGTTATCTTGTATTACAAGATATTTGAGGCATCTTATTCATTTTATTTCCCAGACCTTGGCCTCATTTTTTCTAAGGATTTCTGGAAATTGTACTTGGAAACCTTGTAGCCTGGGTTTTAGATATTAGTTGCATACGCTCCACCTAGATTAGTCACTATGTTTAGGTCATAATTGTTTATTTTTCTGTAGGCAGAGCAAGGTATATGTTCTTGCTTTTTACAGATAAAATATATCATGTTGTATGTTCATACTTTCTAATTAAATTCAGATTTTTACATATATATCTTCTTTCATACTAACAATTTCAGTTTTTGAGGACATAATAGTCTTTTTGTTAATGTCTTCCTAGTCATTTTTGTCCTTTGAAGGTCATTTTCTAGAAGATTCTTTAGGAAATATTTAAGGGTATTCCATATGAACTTGCATATTGTTAAAATTTGTCAATAACTGGATATTAAATCTTCAGTTCACACTTTTTTCTTTTGGTGTCTTGAAAATGTTTCTCTATCACCTCTGTCATTGCTGACATTCAATAGCAATGTCATTGAAAACACTAATTGCAATCTCACTTCCTTTCTTGCTTGGATAACCAAATGATTTTTTCTTTAAAGTTGACTATTTCTTACACTTTTTTTGGTATATTAGTTTTTTCTATTACTGCTATAACAAAATACCACCAATATAATGGCTTAAAAATACGACATATTTATATCTTACAATTCTCTAGGTCAGATGCCCAAAATGCGTCTCACTGGGATAAATCAGTAAAGATACATTCCTTTATGGAACTCTAAGGCAGAATTTGTTTGCTTGTCTTTTCCAGCTTCTAGAGGCTGTCCAGATTCCTTGGCTTATGGACCTCTTAATGCATCTTCAAAGCCAGCATTGTCATATCTCCCACTGGTGCATTTTCAGTAGTCACATTGCCCTCTGACCACAGCCAGGAAAGGTTCCATTCCTACAAGGATCCATGTGATTAGGTTCACCCAGATATTATAGGATAAACTCCTCATCTCAAGATCCTTAACCAAAATCACAATAGCAGACTCCCTTTGCATTGCAAAGTAACATTCACAGTCCTGGGGAAGAGGGTGCAGGCATCTTTAGATAGGGGTGTTCATCTGCCTGCCACACTTGGTATTGTTTGTTCCGGGTTCATTTTCCAGAAACATGGTAGATCCATTCAATTTGAAGTTTGAAATCTTTACTTTATGTGTGGAACATTTTTTTAAATGAAAGATTTACTTATTTATTATTTGAGACAAGATCTCACTCTGTCACCCAGGCTGGTGTGCAGTGATCATGGCTCACTGCAGCTTGTCCTCTCCAGGCTTAGGCGATTCTCCCACCTCAACCTCCCAAGCAGCTGGGACTACAGGCATGCTTCACAACACCCAGCTAATATTTTTGGGTGGCGGCGGGGGGTGTGGGGGCGCATATTTTGTGTAGAGACAGGATTTTACCATGTTGCCCAGGCTGGTCTCAAAACTCCTGGGCTCAAGCAATTCACCCACCTTGATCTCCCAAAGTGCTAGGATTACAGGCATAAACCACCACACCCAGCCAACAGATTTTTATTGTTGCTGTTGTTCTGTTTCATTGCATTGCTTTACTTTTTCAGGGACTTCTATACATGTTGAAGCTTCTTTACTAGCATCTAATTTGTCAATTTCTCTCTTCCACATTTTCTTTCTTTTCTTTTTATGTATTTATTTTTACCTTCTATTTCTCTTACGTTACATATTGTGTTTATTTGCTTTTGCTTTCATTCAGATTTAGTCTTTATTTCTGAATGGGTATTTTTTTTCAGCGTTTTATCACCTTATTTATTTATAGTAGACTTCAATTTTTAGAACAGTTTTAACTAACAGAAAAATGGAACTGATAATTCAGAGTTACCATATGCTCCCCTCCCCCAACACAATTTCTCCTTTTATTAACATTATACATTAATGTGGTATGTCTATTATAATTAATGACCCAACATTGATACATTGTGATTAACTAAAGTTCATAATTCACATTTTCATTCTGTGCTGTACAATTCTTTGGATTTTAACATATGTATAATGTCATGTGTTCTCTATTAAAGCATCATTCAGGATTGTTTCATTGATCTAAAAATCCACCCCCTGAGCTTCATCTATTCATTCCTCATCTGCTCCCTCAAGCCCCTGGAAACCACTGATTTTGTTTTTTTTACTTTCTCTACAGTTTTGCTTTTTCCAGAATGCCATTTAGTTGGAATCAAAGAATATGTAGCCTTTTTCAGAAGACTTCGTTCATGTGATAGTATGTCTTTAAGATTCCTCAATGTGTTTTCATGGCTTGGTACTTCATTTCTTTTATTGCTGAATAATATCCCACTGTATAGTTGTGCCACAGTATGAATTTCCATTCACCATTTGGAATACTGCTTGGTTAATTCCAGGCTTTGGCAATTATGAGTAAAGTTTCTATAAACATTTATGTGCAGGCTTTTGTGTGGACATAGTTTTTGACTCAGTTGAATAAATACCTAGGAGTGCAATTGCTGTATCATATAGTAATACTATATTTACCTTTCTAAGAAGCTATCAAATAGTCTTCTAAAGTTGTAGTACTATTGTTTATTTCTACCAGCAATGAATGAGAGTACTTGTTGCTCCACATCATCACAAGCATTGTCACTTTTTTTTAATTTCAGCCATTCTAATAGGTGTGTAGTAATACCTAATTGTTGTTTTAACTTGCAGTTCCCCTGAGGCATATGATGTTGAGCATCTTTTCTTATGCACGTTTTGCACCTGTACATCTTCTTTGGTGAGGAGCCTGTTTAGTTTGTTTGTCCATTTCTTAAATTGTGTTGTTGGCTTTCTTAATTGTTGAATCTTAAGAAGTTTTTTTTGTATATTTTGGATACATGTTATTTATCATATATGTGCCTTGCAAATATTTTCACCCATTCTGTGGCTTGTCTTTTCATTCTCTTAAGAGTGTCTTTAGCAGATCACTTGTTTTTAACTTTAATAAAGACCATATTATCAATTTTTTCTTTCATGGATAGTGCTATTGGTGCTGTATCTAAACACCAAATCAAAGGTCACTTAGATTTTCTCCTGTGTTATTCTCTAGAAGTTTATAGTTTTGTTCTTTATATTTAGGTCTATAATCTATTTTGAGTTAATTTCTCTAAAAGATATACAGTCTATGTATAGATTTATTTTGCGTTAGCACATGGATGTCCGATTGTTCCAGCATGATTTGTTGAAAAGAGTATCCTTTCTGAATCAAAATTCTTTTGCTTTTTTGTCCAAAATCAGTTAATGGCATCTATTTCTAGGCTCTGTATTCTGTTCCACTGACAAATTTATTTCTTCTCTTGCCAATACCATGGTGTCTTGGTTACTTTAGCTTTATAGTAAGTCTTGAAGTCAGGTAGTGTTAACACTTCAGTTTACTTTATTTCAGCATTATTTTGGCCCCTCTGGTTATCTGCCTTTCTATATAAATTTTATAATGATTTTATCGATTTCCACCAGTGAGATTTTGATTAGGATTTCACTGAACCTATAGATCAAGTTGGAAAAAATCAATATCTTAACAGTATTGAGTCTTCTTACCAATGAACATGAAATATCTCTTCATTTGATGAGAATTTGTTTGATTTCTTTCAGCAGAGCTTTGTAGTTTTCTTTATATAAATGCTATACATGTATTGTTAAATTTTGACCTAAGTAGGTTTTTTTGTACTAATGTAAATAATATTGTGACTTTAGTTTCAAATTTCAATTGTTTAATGCTGCCATATAAGAAAGAATTTAACTCTGGCTTATTAACCTTAAATCCGGAAGCCCCCATATAACTATTTATTTTTTCCAGTAGTCTTTTTACTTCCTATTCTTTGGGATTCTCTTCATAGACAATCATGTTATCTGCAAAGACAGCTTTATGTTTTCCTTCCCAATAGATATATTATTTGTATCCTTTACTTGTCTTATTGCATTAGCTAGAAATTCTTGTACAATGTTGAACAGGAGTGGTGAGGGGTCATCCTTACCTTGCTCTCAAACTTAGGGGAAAGACGTTTAGTTTCTTACCATTAAGTATGAGGTTAGCTGTAGGGTTTTTTGTAGATTCTCTATCAGGTCGAGGAAGTTCCCTAGTCCTAACTGGCTGATTTTTTTTTTTTTTTTTTAATCATGAATTAGTGTTGTGTTTTCTCAAATGCTTTTTCTGCATTTATTGATCGGCTCATATGATTTTTCTCTTTAGCCTGTTGATGTGATTAATTGATTTTTGAATTTTGAACCAGTCTCGCATACCTGAAATAAGCCTCTCTTGGTCGTGCTATATAATTCTGTTTATACAATTGTTTAATTTGTTAAAATTTTGTTGATAAATTTTTGAAAATACGATATGATTTTATAAAACAAAAACAAGGGAAACACCTTAAAAGACACGCTGTTGCATAGTAAAGTGATTTAATTGGCAGACTGTCTTTGAAAATGGGACAAATTATCAGATGATGTTTTACTATGTAATAGCACCATAATCTGTTACAGGGGCCAGGAAGCTCAGGGTCTTTATTTATCTTTTCTTTTACTTTTTAAAAGTTGTACATATTCGTTGGGTATAAATGCAGTTTTGTTACATGGATACATTGCATTGTGGTGAATGAAGTAAGGGCCTTTGGTACTTCCATCATTGGAACAACACACATTGCACCTACCAAGAAACTTATTATCATCCACTCCCTTCTTATCCCCCCACCCCTCTGAGTCTCCATTGTCCACCATTACACACTCTGCTTCCATGTATACATCTTATTTAGCTCCCACTTGTAAATTAGAACATGTGGTATTCATCTTTCTGGGTCTGAGTTGTTTCACTTAAAATAGTGCCTCCAGTTCCATCCATGTTGCTACAAAAGACATTATTTTATTCTCTTTTTATGGCTGAGTAGTTTCCCACTGTTAATATATATCACATTTTCCTTATCCAATCCTCGATTTGTGGACACTTAGGTTGATTCTATATCATTGCTATTGTAAATAGTGCTGCAATAAACATATGAGTGCAAGTATCTTATTGATATAATGATTTCTTTCCTTTGAGTAGATACCCAGTGCCGGGGATTCTGGATCATATGGTAGTTCTATTTGTATGTCTTTGAGAAATCTCCATTCTGTTTTCCATAGAGGTTGCACTGATTTGCATTCCTACCATTAGTGGATAAGCATTCTTTTTTCTCCACATCCTCACCAGCATCTGTTATTTTTAGCCTTTTTAACAATAGCCATTCTCATTGGTATAAGATAATATCGCATTGTGGTTTTAATTTGCATTTCTCTGATGATCAGTAATATGGATCAGTCTTTTCATATGCTTATTGGCCATTTGTCTTCTTTTGAAAAATGTCTATTCATGTCCTGAGCCCACTTTTTAATGGGATTATTTGGGGTTTTTTTGTTATTTGAGTTTTTTGTAAATTCTGGTTATTAGTCCCCTGTTGAAGGTATAGCAGAAGTATTTGCAAGTATTTTCTCCAATTCCTTAAGCTGTCTGTTCACTCTGTTAATTATTTCTTTTGCCAAACAGGAGGCTTTTAGTTTAGTTAAGTCCCATTTGTCTATTTTTGTTTTTGTTGCCTGTGCTTTTGAGTTCATAGTGATAGTTTTTTTTTTCTTTTTTGGCCTAAACTGATGTCTAGAATAATTTTCCTAGGTTTTCTTCTAGCATTTTTATAGTTTCAGTTCTTATATTCAAGACTTTAACCCATATTGAATTGATTTTTGTATATAGTAATATATAGGGGTCCATTTTTATTTTTCTGCATATGGCAATCCAATTTTTCTAGCACCATTTATTGAAAAGTGTGTCTTTTCCCC
Organism: Piliocolobus tephrosceles; assembly: GCF_002776525.5. Taxonomy (NCBI): domain Eukaryota; kingdom Metazoa; phylum Chordata; class Mammalia; order Primates; family Cercopithecidae; genus Piliocolobus; species Piliocolobus tephrosceles. The sequence goes on along the minus strand of NC_045434.1, from coordinate 56,208,010 downwards.
ATTGCTTGTTATTATCGACTTTGTCAAAGATCAGTTGGCTGTTAAGTATGTGGCTTTATTTCCAGGATCTCTATGCTGTTCCACTGATCTGTGTGTCTATTTCTATCCCAGTACCATGCTATTTTGTTTACTACAGTCTTGTAGTATAATTTGAAGTCAGGCAATGTGATATCTCCAACTTTGTTCTTTTTGCTTAGGATTGCTTTGGCTGTATGGGCTCTTTTTTGTTCCATATAAACTTTAGAATTGTTTTTTTTTTTTTTAAATTCTGTGAAAATAATGTTAGTATTTTGATAGAGATTCCATTGAACCTGTGGATTGCTTTGGGCAGTATGGTCATTTTAACTATGTTAATTCTGCTGATTCAAGGGCAAATGATGTATTTTCCATTTGTTTGTGCCATCTACAATTTCTTTCATCTGTGTTTTGTAATTTTCTGTGTAGGTATTTCACCCGCTTGGTTAAATGTATTCCTAGGGGTGTGTGTGTGTGTGTGTGTGTGTGTGTGTGTGTGTGTGTGTGTGGTGATTATAAATGGGATCGCCTTCTTTAGTCCTCAGCTAGATCGTTATTGCTGTATAAAAGTGCTACTGAGCCGGGCTCGGTGGCTCAAGCCTGTAATCCCAGCACTTTGGGAGGCCGAGGCGGGTGGATCACGAGGTCAGGAGATAGAACCCTCCTGGCTAACATGGTGAAACCCCGTCTCTACTAAAAATACAAAAAAAAACTAGCCGGGCGTGGTGGCGGGAGCCTGTAGTCCCAGCTACTCGGAGGCTGAGGCGGGAGAATGGCGGGAACCCGGGAGGCGGAGCTTGCAGTGAGCCGAGATTGCGCCACTGCACTCCAGCCTGGGCGACACAGCGAGACTCCGTCTCAAAAAAAAAAAAAAAAAAAAAAAAAAAAAAAAAAATGCTACTGATTTCTGCACATTGATTTTGTACCCTGAACCTTTACTGATTTCATTCATTAAATCTAAGAGTTTTTTGGTGGACTCTTTAAGGTTTTATGTAAGGTCGTATCATTAGGGCACAGGGATGACTTGACTTCCTCTTTTCTAATTTGAGTGCCTTTTAATTTTTTTTCTCTTGTTTGATAGCCCTGGTGAGGATTTCCAGCACTATGTTGAATAAGAGTGGTGAAAGTGGGCATCTTTGTCTTGTCTAGTTCTTTTTTTTTTTTTTTTTGAGATAGAGTCTTGCTCTGTCACCCAGGCTGGAGTGCAGTGGTATGATCTCAACTCATTGCAACCTCTGCCCCCCAGGTTCAAGTGATTCTCCTGCCTCAGCCTACTGAGTAGCTGGGATTACAGGTACCCACCACCACATCTGACTAATTTTTGTATTTTCAGTAGAGATGGGGTTTCACCATGTTGGCCAGGCTGGTCTCAAACTCCTGACCTCAGGTGATCCACTCACCTTAGCCTCCCAAAATGCTGGAATTACAGGCGTGAACTACCCCACCCAGCCTTGTCTTATCTAGTTCTTAGAATGCTTTACACTTTTCCCCATTAAGTATGATGTTGGTTGTGAATTTGTGGTATATAGTCTTCATTATGTTGAAGTATGTTTCTTCTATGCCTAGTTTGTTGAGGATTTTTATAATGAAGAGATGCTAAATTTCATCCAATGCTTTTCCTGCATCTATTGAGATGATTATGTGGTTTTTGTCCTGAACTCTGCTTATGCAATGTATCACATTTATTGATTTGCATATATTGAATCATTCTTGCATTCCTAGGATAAATACCACTTGGCCATGATGTATTGTCTTTTTGATGTACTGTTGGATTCAATATGCTAGTATTTTTTTGAGAATTTTTACATCTATATTCATCAGGAATACTGGTTTGTGTTTTCCTTTTTATGTTGTGTCCTGTCTTGTTTTGGTATCAGGGTGATACTGGCATCATAGAATGAGTTAGGGAGAATTTCTCCTGGATTTTTCGAAATAGTTGTAGAAGGACTGGTATTAGTCCTTCTCCTCCTCCTCCTCGCTTTCTCCTCCTCCTCCTTGTCCTACTACTACTACTACTACTACTACTACTACTACTACTACTTCTTCTTCTCCTTCTCCTCCTCCTCCTCTCCCCCTCCTCCTCCTCTCCCCCTCCTCCCCTTCCTCCTCCCCCCCTCCTCCCCCTCTTCCTTCCCCTCTTCTTCCTTCTTCCTCCTCCTCCTCCTCCTTCTTCCTCCTCCTCCTCCTTCTTCTTCCTCCTCCTCCTCCTTTCTTCTTCCTCCTTTCTTCTTCTTCCTCTTCTTCCTCCTTTCTCCTTCCTCCTTTCTCCTTCCTCCTTCCTCCTTTTAACGGAGTCTCACTATGTTGCCTAGCCTGGAGTAGAGTGGCACGATCTTGGCTCACTGCAACCTCCGCCTCCTGTATTTAAGCAATTCTCTGCTTCAGCCTCCTGAGTAGCTGGGATTACAGGCACTCACCACCATGCCTGGCTAATTTTTTTTTTTTTTTGTATTTTTAGTAGAGACGGGGTTTCACCATCTTGACTAGGCTGGTTTTGAACTCCTGACCTCGTGATCCACCTCCCTCAGCCTCTCAAAGTGCTGGGATTACAGGCATGAGCCACCGCCCCTGGCCTAGTTTTTCTTTTTCTGTGAATCTATTTGGTCCTCAGTTTTTTTTTTTTTTTTTTTTTCTTCCCTGTGAGATTTGTTATCACTGAGTCAATTTTGCTACTCATTGTTGGTCCTTTTGGGAGTTTTGTTTCTTGCTGGTTCAGTCTTAGGAGGTTGTATGTTTCCAGGAATCTATTCATTTCGTCTAGTTTTTCTAGTTTGTATGTGTACAGTTGTTCATAATAGTTTCTGATGATCTTTTGTATTTCTGTGTTGTTAGGTGTATTGTTCATAATAGTCTCTGATGGTCTTTTGCATTTCTATGGTATTAGTTGTAATATCTCCTTTTTCATTTTTGACTGTTTATTTGGATCTTCTTTTTTCTTGGTCAGTCTAGCTAGTATATATCAATTTTATTTATCTTGTCAAAGAATCGTCTTTTCATTTTGTTGATCCTTCATGTTGTTTTTTGGTCTCTCATTTAGTTCTGCTCTAATCTTTGTTATTTCTTTTCTTCTGCTAACTTTGGGTTGTTTGTTTTTGTTTTCCTAGTTCCTTGAGGTGTGACACATTGTTAATTTGTTGTCTTTCTACTTTTTGTGTAGGCATTGATACTATCGACTTTCCTCTTAGCACCACTTTTGCCGTATCCCTCAGGTTTTGATATGTTGTTTGTATTTTTATTGATTTAAAAAAATTAAAATTACCAATTTAATTTTCTTGTTGACCCAGTCATCCTTCAGCAGAATGTTGTTTCACTTTTATATATTTTTACACTGTCCAAGGTTACTCTTGGTATGGACTTCTATTTTTATTCCACTGTGGTCTAAGAAGATATTTGATATAATTTTTAGTTTTAAAAAATGTGTTAAGACTTATTTTGTGGCCTAACATGTGGTTTATCTTGGTGAATGTTCCATGTGCAGATGAAAAGAATGTGTATTCTGTAGTTGTTGAGTGAAATGTTCTGTAAATACCTGTTAAACCTGTATAGTCTAAAGCACAAATTAAGTCTTATGTTTCTTTGTTAATTTTCTGCCTTAATGATCTGTCTAGTGGTGTGAGTGGGGTATTTAAGTCTCCCACTATTATTGTATTGCTGACTATCTCTTTCTTTAAGTCTACTAAAATTTGTTTTGTGAATTTGGGTACTCTGATGTTGGGTGCATATATATTTAGGATTGTTACATTATCTTGCTGAATTAATTTCTTTATTATTATATAATTAACCTTTTTTATCTTTTTTATTATTTTTGATTTAAAGTCTATTTTATCTGATATAAAGATAGTTACCTCTGCTCACTTTTGTTTTCCTTTTGTGTGGAATATCTTTTTCCACCCTTTTACTTTCAGTCTATAGATGTCTTATATGCGAGATGAGTTTCTTATAAGGAGTATATAGTTGGATCACGCTTTTTATCCATTTTGCCAATCTATATATTTTAAATGAATCATTTAATCCATTTACATTCAAAGTTGATATGTGAGGCTCTTTTCCTGTCATATTGTTAATTGTTTTCAAGCTCTTTTATAAATTATTTGTTTATTTTTCTCTTTTTGTCTTTGTGGTTTGATAGAATTGTATCATGATGTCATTTGACTCTTGGCTCTTCCTCCTTTGTGTAATTGTTTTATAAGACCGGTGAGTTTTATATTTTCATGATGGTGAATATTCCTCTTGTTTACGTATTTAAGACATGTATGAGCATCTCCTATAGAACTGGTCTGGTAATAACAGATTCTCTCAGCATTTGCTTGTGAGGGTGAGACCATTTATTCTTCATTCATGAAGCTTATTCTGGTAGGGTATACCATTCTTAGCTGATAGTTTTTTCTTTCAGCACTTCAAAAATGCCATTCCATTCTCTTCTTGCCTATAAGGTTTCTATTGAAAAGTCTACTGTTATTTGAATGGGGTTTCCTTTATAGGTGACTAGATGCTTTACTCTTGCTCATTTTAAAATTCTTTCTTTCACGTTGATTTTAGATAATCTGAACATAATATGCTAGGGTAAAGTTCTTTTTGCAATGTATTTTCTGGGAGTCACTGAGTCTCCTGTATCCTGATGTCTAACACTTTTGCTAGACTTGGGAAGTTTTTCCTGATTATTTCCTGAAGTAGGTTTTCAGAAACCTATTTGACTTATCTTCTCCCTTAGGAATATAAATAATTTGTAAGTGCAATCTCTTTGTGTACTCCCAAACATCTTGAAAACTTTGTTCATTCTTTCTTTTCTTTTTTTGAGATGGAGTCTCACGCTGTGGCCTGGGCTGGAGCGCAGTGGTGCAATCTCGGCTCACTGAAACCTCAGCCCCCTAGGTTCAAGCGATTCTTTTGCTTCAGCCTCCCAAGTAACTGGGATTACAGGCACCCACCACCATGCCCAGCTAATTCTTTGTATTACAGTAGAGATGGGGTTTCACTGAGTTGGCCAGGCTGGTGTCAAACTCTTGAACTCGTGATCTGCCTGCCTTAGCCTCCCAAAATGCTGGGATTACAGGCATGACCCACCATGCCTGGCCTCATTCTTTATTATTATTATTATTATTATTCTCTTGTTTTTATCTGATTGAATTAAGAGACCTATCTTGAAGTTCTAAGATTCGTTCTTCTGCTTGACCTAGTCCAGTATTGAAACTTTTGAATGTATTTTATATTACTTTGAATGAATTTTTTAACTTTAGAATTTTTTAATTTTTAAAATTTATTTAATTAATTTTTATTTTATTTTATTTTATTTTTATTTATTTTATGTTTGAGACAAGGTCTGGCTCTGTTGCCCAGGCTGGAGTGTAGTGGCACAATCTCAGCTCATTGCAACCTTCACCTCCTAGATGTATATAAGCCATCCTCCTCACTCAGCCTCCCAAGTAGCTGTGACTACTGGTGCATGCTACCACAACCAAATAACTTTTGTAGGTTTTTTCTTTTTTGTGGAGACAGGGTTTTGCCATGTTACCCAGGCTGGTCTCAAATTCCTGAGCTCAAGTGTTCTGTCTGCCTTGGCCTCCCAAAGTCATGGAATTACAGGCATGAGTCATTGTGCCCAGCTATTTATTATTATTTTTTCAAGATATCTATCTTCCTAGTAAATTTCTCCTTCATTTACTAAATTGATTTTCTGATTTCTTTGTATTGTTTTGCAAATTTTTGTTGCATTTCATTGAGATTTTTAAAAAATCAATATCTTAATTTTTTTTCTAGTATTTTGAGGAATCCTTTTTGATTGGGATCTATTGTTGGACAATTGTGATTCTTTTGTGATGTCATTTTCTTGTTTGTTAATGTTTCCTGTGTCCTTCCACTGATATCTGTGCATCTGTTGAAGTAGATGCTTGTTCCAATTTTGTGAAATTGCCTCTGTAGGGAAGAATTTTTCCCTGAAGATGTATAACTGTTGTTGGTTGAGTAGGACACTTTGGCTTTGATTTTCAGTATCTGTGGTAGTGTGATTTTTGTATGTCTTCTTTGGCAGTACACAGGGTCAGTGGTGCTTGTGATTTCCTTGGTGGCTTAGGGTATGGTTATTAATTGATGATGTGCTGAAGGTTTTTTGGGGACTTGGACACCAACTGAGCCATTCTTTGGGCCATGGAGGTAGCAGCTGAATGTGCCTGTTTTTGGTAGCCAGAACAAATTATTCTGGTACCAGTGTTAGCGGGTCCTGGAGAGCCATTTCTTGGGCCTTTAGGGTTTTGCTTAGACGTTAGTATTGAGACCAGTGAGCCAGGTATATGGGAAGGTTCTCAGGCCCCTTGGCAGCTGGTATAATGTGGGTAATGGCAGTAGTGGTGGTAGAGCAACCCACTGGGTCCCAAGTGCCTTGTGTTGGTGTTGTTGATAGCTGTGATGGGTTAGGTAGGCTAGTCCCCAGTTTCACAGCTGTCTGTAGCATGGAGGTGGGTATTGTCCTAAATGTGCTTAGGAGACCTTGGTTTTACCTGTTCCTCCCCAGGCTGGGTGGTGGCTTGGTGCCATGATGGTTTGCTGCACCCGTCAACCCGTCATCTAGGTTTTAAGCCCTACATGCATTAAGTATTTGACCCAATGTTCTCCTTCCCCTTTAAATTATTCTACTATGAAGGCACATGCACACACGTATGTTTATTGCAGCACTGTTTACAATAGCAAAGATGTAGAACCAACCCAAATGCCCATCAGTGATAGACTGGATAAATTGTTGATGATTTTTACAGTAATTTTTATGAGAGAGATTGTCTTGTTACTGTCTTTTCTTGTAATATCTTTATCTGGTTTTGGTATTTTGATAATGATGGCCTCATATAATGAGTTAGAAAGTAATCTTTCTGCTTCTATTTTCTGGAAAAGATTCTAGAGAATTTTTGTCATTTTTTTTTTCTCAAATATTTGGTAGAATTCACCAGTGACGTTATCTGGTCCTGGTGACTTAATTTTACAGGTTTATTAATATTGACTTAATTTATTTCACAGATACAGGATTATTCAGAAGATATATTTCTCCTTTGTGAATTTGGTTAGCTTGTGTCTTTCAAAAAGTTAGACTGTTTCATCTAAGTTATCAAAATGTGTGGGTACAGAGTTTTTCATAATATCCTTTATTCTTTTAATGTCCATGAAACCAGTAGTGATGTCCCTTTCATTTAATATTTCAGTAATTTGTGTCTTCTCTTATTTTTCCTGGTTAGTCTGGCTAGTGGTTGATGGATTTTATTCATCTTTTTATTTTTTTTATTTTTATTTTTATTTTTTTTTATTATACTTTAAGTTCTAGGGTACATGTGCATAACGTGCAGGTTTGTTACATATGTATACATGTGCCATGTTGGTGTGCTGCACCCATCAACTCGTCAGCACCCATCAATTCATCATTTATATCAGGTATAACTCCCCAATGCAATCCCTCCCCCCTCCCCCCTCCCCATGATAGGCCCCAGTGTGTGATGTTCCCCTTCCCGAGTCCAAGTGAGCTCATTGTTCAGTTCCCACCTATGAGTGAGAACATGCGGTGTTTGGTTTTCTCTTCTTGTGACAGTTTGCTAAGAATGATGGTTTCCAGCTGCATCCATGTCCCTACAAAGGACGCAAACTCATCCTTTTTTATGGCTGCGTAGTATTCCATGGTGTATTCCATGGGTCATATGGTACATCAAGTTCTAGATCCTTGAGGAATCGCCATACTGTTTTCCATAATGGTTGAACTAGTTTACAATCCCACCAACAGTGTAAAAGTGTTCCTATTTCTCCACATCCTCTCCAACACCT